>NW_015175372.1:797524-831587 GCF_001447785.1 Gekko japonicus
GTATTAGTTTGCGGGTTTGAGCCACTAGGGGCATTCCCGTCTTTGCTGCCTGTGCGGCAATTTTTCTCCAAAAAGGACGCCGCCTGCCGGCCGGGCTCCACTTGAGCACACACCAAACTTTTGGCGTGCTTAGAATTGCCGCTCTCACTGTGCGCTCTTTTGTGATTTCTGGGCTCGGACACGGCCCGTTTTCTATCACTGCGGCTATGACGATCATGGGGAGACCCGCCGGTGTCCATAGCGAAAAAACAGTTAGGAAAGTTAATAAAGCAGAAAGGATTTGCTAGTATAGTCTAAAAGGTGAGTGTTAGGCGAGCCCTAACACTAAGCTGCTCTCCCTACTGAGGCAGGAAAGAAACTGAGCCAGGGGTGACTCCCACCACAGGAAACAGGAAGAAGTTGAACTTAGTCCTGCCTCCCTGAAGATGGATGGGAATCACCCATACAAGATGTCCTCCACCTCAGAGGGAGAACAGAACTTTTTAGGCAGGCGTTCTGCTAGGAGCGATGTCCCACCAGCAGCGCCCTGTGTGAACTCCGATCCAACACAACCTAGCGTGGTGGCACCGCTGAATGTGTCCCTAAACTGCACTTTATTTTTATTGCCATCGAATGAATGTTTTATATTGACTTGTCTAGGTTTTTAAATGATGTATTTCATCCTATTACTGTAAAATGTATACTGCTTATCAGTTTTTGGAAGCCGCCCTGAGCCCGCCTGGTGGGGAGGGCGGGGTAAAAGTGAAATAAATAAATAAAATAAATAATAAATAAAATACAGTTAAATTCAATTTACCAGTCCACACATATAGGCAGAAGGTGGGCAGTAAATCAGCATGCAACATAATGAAGACATTTATCAGATTCAGGAATAACAAGCTTATATATGGTTACCATTTAAAATAATGAAGATGTTTTAACAGATGCAAACAAACTTGTTTGGTAAATGGTAACCATATAAACTAAATATAAAATATAAACTAAGCTTGCATGCTAATTTATTGCTCTTCTGTATCGTTGCCAATAACACATTGGATCTTCCACTTGCAGCTCTAAGTCTAGCATGTCTGACGTCACCTATAATTCACCCCTGGGATTTAAAAAAAGATCACATCATTTTTGTTCTGAACCACATTTTAAAATTCTACCTGGATCAGGCTTCAGCTAATCTAATGGATTCATCTTTTGTGTGGTACTGGGGTTTAATTCTCCCTCTAAGCTGTGAGCAAAAATTCTACTTTGTGAGCTACTAGCATTAAAGTTGTGAGTGAGGAATTGGCTACTGCATGAATTAGTTTGCTCTGGAGCCATCTTTCCTAAGCTAAGACAAAAATGTGCGAGTCGGAGGCTAGAAAACTATGAGCTAGCTCACACTAACTCAGCTTTGAGGGAACACTGGGTTTAATCACTCATAACCTTCCCTCCCCCACTTCCAACAACATCAGCACTTACAGTTGATCTGAACACATTTGTCTTTACATAATGATGTCCTATTACAGTTCAATCCTGATGAGACTAGCAACTTGTAGAACTGAATAATTGGATGTCAATGATAGTAGGATTGCTACCCTACCTCAGTGCACAGAAGCAATTATCAATAGTGCTGCACAAGAACTTACACAAAGTGAAATTAGTGATCTCAAATAGGGTTGGGTGGGGAGTGGGAGTATCCAGAGGACTCTCAATGGATGCTCATGCTTCTTTATTTTAAACCAGATGGTGTAATGGTGTGGAAGATTATTGTGCAAAGACAGTGGAATGTATCTGCATGTTTTTGGTGCAGAGAGCTACTCCAACACTGTTACTGGTAACACCATAAAGCACACAAAAAAGCATGCTTCGTTTTCAAAGGCATTTCAAGTCCAACAGAAGAAAAATAAGCTGTTATAAATGTATGTTTGGTTTTGGTTTTAAACTCTCAATTTTATCTCTCACAATTTCTTTTGTGTTATCTGTTTTCTCTGAAATTCTCTAAAAGTAAAACCTATATTTTCAAGAAAGAAAAAGAAACACTTCAGTGGATAAACCAGAGCTAGCAGTAGCAGGGAAAGCAATTTACAGAAGATGCTACTGTTGCAGGAAAATTCACAGGAGGAGATGTGGAAGATGCTGAATAACAGCAGGAAAAAATAAAGGAAGGGTGCAAACTGTACTTTCAGCTGTTTAAACAAATATTTTAACAGTCCTTCGCAGTCTTGAATTTGTAGAAGGAGCTCCACTGCTACTTCAGTCACAGTGTCTCAGTAAGCAACAGCTTTTTGCTCATGAACAACGGTTGTAATTTGCCACGACTCTACCATTATTTAATTTATTTTTATTTTATTAAATGTATGAATCGCCCACCCTGCAGAGCAGGCTCTGGGCGATTAACAACATTTTAGACATTTAAAAATACAATTGGTATATGATTAAAATTACTAATAGTAACAGAAATTAAAACAGAAAATAACATTTTAAAAAGAGGTGATTTAAACCTCCATTGCCAGTCAAACCGCTGTCCCTGCACGGCAGGGCAGGGCAGGGCAGGGCATGTGGGGGCCATAGAAGAAATAGGAGACAGGGTGCCAGTCTTAATCTCTTGTTGCTGCTCTCAACTAAAAGCCTAGTGAAACATCTTTGCCTTGCATGCCCTGCGGAATTGCACCAAATCCCACAGGGCCCTGATGTTATTTAGCAGAGAGTTCCACCTGGTTGGGGCCAAGCCTGAGAAGGCCCTGGCACCAGTCGAGGATAGCCAGACCTCCCTAGGGTTGGGGATCACCAGCAAGTTGTTATCAGGTGATCTCAGCATTCTTCTGGGGACATATGGGAGGAGATGGTCCCAAAGGTGTGTGGGACTTTAATATCTGTCAACATGAAGAAGCACTTAATTTTGATCTAATTCTCAGACATTAAAGTATCTGGAAGCATGTAGCGCTCTCTCCCTCGCTCTCTCCCTCTCTCTCTCTCACACACACACACACAATGCAGGAAATCCTCATACATAGGCCCAAAGTGTCATTAAGGAAGCTGTGACAGACAAGAAAACCAACCCTGCAGTGTAATGCCATTTTTCTCAAGCTTAGAGCCACTTCCCCTGTTAATTCTGAGCCATTATCCAGGCCTTAACCAGGCCTTTTTGTTGCCTGAAGCCATGTCAGAAGCATCCACGCATTTCTGGCTTTCCTCAATGCACAGAGTCAGCCTGTCTCTTCAAGGCAAGAGGTAGCCAGGAGACTGGCTTATCGGGCCTGAAGGTCTTTTACTTGTAACTGCTGAGTAAGACCATCTAGAAGCCAACCCCAGAGGGACACAGTGCCAATAAAGTTCAGATAAGATCCCAGAAGGGTCTGTCTCCTGTTCCATCCTCTCAAAACACCTGCAACATGCAGTGAATATGCAGTGATACACACGTGCTCAAATGCTCAGTGGTAGAATGTAGGCATGGGGAAGTTAGATTGGACACCGCAAAGTTAGTTTGGATCCTTAGAACAGCACAGGATTGTTGTTATCGACCCTCTCCCCCATGTGGGGGGAGCTACTGCCAGCCTTGGAGAAACCTGGGAACCACAGCATACTGAATTGGACAGGTATACTAGGCTTCTCTCTGTCTCTCTGCTTCTCTGTAATAGTTGCTTTCCTGTCTCAAGGGGTGGGACTTATTCTTTGGGAAAGGAGTTGATATCTCGTCTCTTGGGGAGATGAGAGGTTTGGTACAGTGCTTTGTTTATCCTGTTGTTGCTCAATAAACTGTGCTTCAACCGTGTATTTGTCTCTCTGTATTTACTGGGCTGAAAGTGTCAGCGGGAATCACTTCAACAGTGTACGATCCTGCCCACTTGTGCATGAGGACTTATCCCCTTCACCACAACAGAGGCTGCTATGTTGTTTGGCTTAAGTGAGTTCCCCTTGGGTTCCAGTGTTAACGGGATGGGACTCTCCACTGCAGGCTACCCCTGCAAGGTAGGAGAGCTCCAAGAAAGCACTAAAACCCAATCATACCTAACAGCTGCACCCCAAAATTGGCTTCAAAGCTTATAACTATGCGAGATGCTCTCATATTGCCTAAGGATTATATTTTGTAAAATAACAGTGTAGTTCTTTTTATAACTTTTGGCTACTTTTTCTTCCTGGCAATTGTTTCTATCAGCTGTTCAAAAGTTTTCCAACAATTTCTTTAGTTTCCTTTAACTATTTTTAATTTGTTTTGATGGCAGTCATCTTTTCCCTTGAAGGAATGATGAATCTTTGGTGCGCTGTCCAAAGTAAATGTATTCCAAAAGCTCCAGACAATTCTTTTATGTCCTAGATTCACACTGTTGCAAACAACCCGTCCTTAAACAAGTATAATTTGCTTTCACCCATGTATAATTATTATGACTCATTTTGCTTACAGAATCTGGCAGAAACCAGATGGAATTGGAGCAAAAGATTACCTTTCATCTGGTTACAAAGCTACTGAAGAAAGTAACAAATTTAGTAAAGTAAAAAGAAAATGGGCCATCTAAAACAGATGAGCAAAACCTCAGCCCAGCTTTCCTTAGACTCCACAACACTCTTAAGCATGTGTAAGGGATTCCTACACATGAAATCTCATATTATCAGGACTTTACAACCCATTCCCAATATTAATATGTGTGCTGGAAAGAATATGTACCATGGGGTCACAAAGACTGTAAAGGTTTTTATTTCTATTTTGTTATTCACACTGTCACTGCCATGAGAAATGTGAGAGAATAATGCATATAATATTCCACAATGATAGCTGAAAGTGGATTCAGGATGCTTCAAGGACAAATAAAAGTTGACTTTTCATTTCTGGCATGATGACATAGATTTTTGAATGCTTCATCATATTCTGAATTTGCAACTCATCAAGTTTTTTTTCAGTGTAGTTCAACTACAATATTACATCTTGTAATTTTGATGTTTGAACATTCCAAAACTGCTTCTTTCCAGCAAAAGGACAAAGTAAATTGGTGGGTATATCAGCATGCCAGAAAAGGTCATGAGAATATGTACATTAATCCAAAATAATAAGGGAAAGGTATAACTGTAGAGTAGCTACTTTTATCACACAAGTTCGGAAACACAGTAAAATTAAGAGAGTATAGTTAGCTGTGAGTAGGGATGGGCATGACCCAAGAAAATGAACGTTCATCTGGGTTCGTGGTTCATGGGGCCACACAAACCACAGACCATTCACATTCACGAACTGGTTCGTTTTGTGAGGTTCATGAAGCTGCCCCCAAGATCTGTGTCCAGTGTGGAGGTCTCTCACCACCGCACACAGACCTGACTAGGAGGCATCTCCTGCCTGGTGCTAGAAGCTGCCCCCCCCCCCCCGATCTGTGTGCAGCAAGGAGGTCTCTTGCTGCTGCATACAGACCTGGCTGGGAAGCTTCTCCTGCCCAGTGCTTTAAAGTGTCAGGCAGGAGAAGCCTCCCGCTCTGGATCTGCATGCAGCAGGGAGGTCTCTTCCAAGCAGGGGGGAGCGAAAGGGATTGCTGGAATGGCTTCCATCTATTTCAGCCTAAGAGCTGGTGGGTGGAACACCCCTGCTGTTAGGCTGAAATAGATGCAAGCCATTTCAGCAATCCCTCTCGCTCCCCCCGCTTCTCACCATAAGCCCCACGAACTTCTGAAAAACACATGGAGGCTCATGGGAGGCTCATGGATGGGATGGTCCCTGGGACCTCAGTTCATGATGACCTGATGGTTTTTGTCATGAATTTATGTTCGTAACAAGGTTCATGCCCATCCCCAGCTGTGAGTTTATGGCTGAACCTGAGATGATGCATCATTACCGTAAGCAGTGCTTATGCCATACTACTGCAGTGTTTTGTGGGATGTTTGGAATGGATAATATTCCAAACTTGTGATATTAATTTTCTCTAAGACTTCACTGGTGGATAGACATTTTACGAGGTGAATTTTACGAGGGAGTGAATTTCACCCTTTGTAAATTGAATCACATAGGAAAAAACTCTACCAAATGAGCAAGAAGATTGTCCCTAATTTTGAGTTTAGTAAAAATATGTTTGTATTAATATTCTTTGCACAGGCAATCTGGTTGAAATATGAACAACACATTTTGTGAAATTCCATGAATCTTCCACAAATATCCATGGTATTTCATTAACCATGCTTGATTATTCCCTTTAGGTACAAATCATTACAGAGAACAGAGGAATGTATGAGTATGATGCAACTAAAGAGGATTCTGGCAATTAATCTAGCTTTAAAAACAACATTTCAAATCCTCTAAGGCTTAAAATGGGAGCTTTAATCCAATTTAGAAATCAATGTTCCCAGCAAGCACCATCTCTTAATGAGTTTGGAAATGCACTCTTGGTTTAATCTCAGTGCTGTTGCTCTACCACATTTCTTCAGAATGTTGATTTCAAGCTGATGAAAGTATAACATGGTAAAGAGCAACAGAGAGGAACTATTTGTAACCAATGTTGTTTCAGTGTGGTGTGCAATTCTGAATTGTTCAGAATTTATGCACAGAGAATGGATAACAGCCTAGTAACATGATCCTAAGATTCAGTGCTTGCGTAGGGTGAATCAACTGCTAAGAAGCCAACACGGTAAACATGATATTACAAAGGTTTCAATTAAATATTTTGCCACTATAACACAAATGTTTAGGACTTCAGTGCCAAAGCAGAAATGTAACAATGCATAGGTTACTTATACCAAATCAAGCCTTAGGTCCATCTAGCTCAGTATTATCTGCTTTCACCAGCATTAACTCTTCAGGATCTCACACTGAGAAAGCTTCTTCTCAATACCTGCTTCAAGAGATCCTTTAACTAGAGATTGAATCTGGGACGTTTGTATGCACAGCAAATGGTCATTGAGCCATAGCTGCTCTATTACTGAGGCACATTTTCATCCAATAATTAGCATAAAATGAAAATAGTCTTGGGGTTGGATCCAAGAAAGATTCAGGTCCACTCATGAACAAAATAACCATGGCATGGCAGAGCCCAATAAAGGATGGAGAAATTGGATACAATCTTCCTCCTTCTGATTGTCTCCAGATGAGGGAGGGAGCAAATTTGCTTAGTTCCCATACTTACTGCAGCCTCCCATGTCATGGTACATTTTTTCCACAAGGATCCCCATTCCCTGGCATCACATAGAGCTTGGGAAAGGGATTTGCCTCCACTAGAATGAACAGTGTTTCTGTCCCAGGGAGTGTCACAGCTTCCATGATTACAAACTGTTGGCCTGTAGAGAGTAATGAGAAGGCAACCAAGAGAGGCAGAAAGTGTACCACTCAAACAACACAAAACCATATATGCAACCTCATCAGAGTATAGCTGTGAAATAGCTGAGGCAAGGAGTCTGAAAATCTCTTCATGATTCCTGTTCTTATAGAAGAATATATCTCTTTAGGATTGCTTCGTATGTGAGTCTTTTCCACCCCCAAACTGTCATATGTGAAATGGTGATTATAACATCAATCAAGTAAACAAAACGGAACACCAAAGTAAAACTGTTAAGTCATATTACTTCGTTAAAATCAAGAGTCCATGTACTTCAACACGAAATAGACTGCACCTATTGTCCCCAATGTCACATTAATCATTTAGGAACTGGGCATTTCTGGCACATCATCCAAATTTCCAGGAATTCAGGACTATGTCATACATCGTTTTTAGGGCTAGTTCTAAGAATCAAGGTTCTTGTACAATCTAATGGGAAGCTCAGAGCATCCACTATATGCAAATAAAAATAAGACATATGAGCTCTCTCCCTCCCTTTTATGAAGGGGAAAGATGATCAAAATCACCATTTGGGAGGTGAACAGGGGTGGGTTTTTTTTGTCCCAGCAGACAGGTTAGCAAAAAGGGGCAGAAGCCCCAGGAGAACCTCTGTACTTATTCCTCCTCCACGTAGCTGGCCCATTGATGCTTTATGCTGCCTTTTGCCTTTTCTACTTGCAAGGTCAAAGAAGTGTGTGTGTGGAGCAAAGGCCAGCCCTGTATGGCCTCTAATACTGTGCACAAGACAGGTTACATCAGCTTGGCTGGCTCTCCCCACCCATCATGGCCAACCCCCACCCCTTCCTCCCTTATTTCAGTCAGGGGAGGGAATGCTGGAACAGCCTTATTACGGCTAGTTTCTAGGATCACTGGTAATGTGGTGTAATGTATCCATTTCAGACCGCGTGCGCGGCCATCTCACCACGCGGTCATGTGAAGCGACCGAGCTTCGGTCTCAGTAACAATGGGACAAGCGGATCCTAGTCGGCACCTATCAGCAGGCTAGGCTCCCGGCCGTGTCTTGGACTGGGTGAGAAGGGGGTGGCCTACGGCCCCGGGGGGGGGTGGACTTCATGGCCTTTGCATCCCACAAGGATGATCTGTCAGTCCACAAAGGCTGCGTGATGTGAGGTGGCAGAGTGGTGATCCCAGCCCCTTTACGGGAACGAGTCCTCACGGCGCTCCACGAGACACATCCCAGGGTGGTCCGGATGAAAGCTTTGGCCAGAAGTTACGTCTGGTGGGCAGGGCTGGATCGGGACATCGAGGACCAGGTCAAGAGGTGTCAGCTCTGCCAAGAATCCTGGCCCGAGCCTCCCCGGGCTCCCACTAGACCCTGGGAGTCTTTGCACAAGCCCTGGTCTCAGCTCCACTTGGACTTTGCGGGGCCATTCCAGAGTCAACTATTTTTTATACTCGTGGACACAAAGAGCAAATGGCTCGAGGTACCGTCCACTTCCTCAAGTGCCACCATCTGGGCCATGTGGCACATCTTCAGTGCCCAGGGTATTCCCGACACCCTGGTCATTGACAACGGGACGGCCTTCACCTCTAGCGAATTCCAGGACATCACCCATTACTATGGAATTCGCCACGTCAGATTGGCCCCGTTCCACCCAGCGACCAACGGCCAAGCTGAACGCATGGTTCAGACGACCAAGGATGCACTCTGCCGCTTAGACAGCAAGGACTGGGACTACAAGCTGGCCGCATTCCTCTTTGGCCAGAGAACAATGCCCCACACCACGACGGGATACAGCCCAGCAGAGCTACTGTTAGGACGGTGCCTGACAACCCGGCTGGACCGCCTCCATCCTGATCAGGCACCGGAAGAGGAACCGGCTATGGAGTCACCCGAGGCGGCCAGAGAGATTTTTCCCGAGGACCCGGTCTACGCCTGGAACTATGCGCAAGGCCCACCATGGATTCCGGCCCAGGTGGTGAGAGTCCAGGGACCCAGGTCATACGAGGTCTCCAGCGAGGATGGCCAGATACTTCATCGCCACATCGATCAGCTGCTGCAACGGGTACTGCCACACGACCCTGAGGACTTCGAGGACCCAGACACCCCAGAGACTCCTAACTCCACCTCAGCTACTGGACGACCTGGCCCAACGAAATGAGGTTCCCGGCGAAGCTCCAGCCGACTGCACGACCGGGCCCCGAGAAACAGCACTACCAGCACCACAACCGCCAACACCGCCCATCTTTCAACCGAGCGCTCCGGGGTCACCTTCCACCCCGGTTCCCACACCTCGCCGCTCTACGATAACCCATAAAGCACCCTCCTATTTGCAGGACTTTGTGTGTGGGTGTCTTTTGGACCAAGGGGGGAGGGGTGTAATGCATCTCAGACCGCATGCGTGGCCATTTCACCACGCAGTCATGTGAAGCGACCGAGCTTCGCTCTCAGTAACAATGGGACAAGCGGATCCTAGCTGGCACCTATCGGCAGGCTAGGCTCCCGGCTGAGAGCCTATGGAACTCTTGGCCACTGTAAATAGCCAATCACTTGTGTGTGGGTGTGTTTGGGGTGCGGGGTTGTGCACATATAAACCAACCTGCAAGCTGGGTACTCTCGTCTTGTTCTAAGCTGAAATAAAGTATGAGAGCTGAAATCACTAGTAAGTCTCAGTACTTTTCATGTGGCACACAGTGCAATGTATAATTCCCCCTTTACAATCTAATGTGGCCCAGATCATCCACTTTATGCAATCAGAAACCAGACATGTGATCCTTCCCCCACTCCTTTTATGAGGGGGGATATGATGGAGCCCATCCACTTCCCTCCCTCAGAGGCAAGATTTTCCCTCCGTTTCTATTTCCCTTCACTAACTGAGCAGCACTGGTAATGGGTTTATTCTTCCTCTGAAGAAACCTTGTCTGTCCCACCTTGTCAGTAAGGTGTATTTTGGCTATTTGCTCAGCCCAGGAATCTGAGGGAGGGGATAGGATCACCTTTTAACTTAGACCCTTGAAAATGACACTTCTAAAATTCTAAAAAGATAGTTCTAAAATTCAAAAATAACTAAAGGTTTTATTTTAACATCAAAGGGAAAGGTCAGGTGAAGGGCTGAAAATACTGAGGTAAAAAGTTTGTTCTTATATATCAGGCTAATGAGAGGCTCTTAAATTATTCGCAGTTCCTTAGATTTTTATGTTGAGAGGCTTTTGTTCCAGTGTTTTCCCAAATGCTCTAATACACTATTGGTATAATTGCTGACTCTTTTTGGTGCCCAAAAGGCTGGTACCCTCTTTCCAGTACCCAAGCCCCTTCTCTTTGGAACACCAATACACTTCTTGAGTGTTTGACTGACTTTTAAGGTCTCTACAGGCAGTTCCTAATCACACCAGACCAGGGATCTCTCTGCTCCTCAGAGATAACTCTCCCTGTTTGACTGGATAAAGAATCTTCTCTCTTAAGAAGACCTGTCCCCTTTCCTTTGGCCTGAATAGGAGTCTTCTCTACTACCCACTTGCTTGTCAAACTCTCCCCCCAGTACTCCTGTCTGTGTTCAAACTGCTTTCAGCTAATGCTGAATTCAGACTGCATTCAGTTAAGGTAGAAATCTGACTCTGTCAGCACTAAACCCTTTTTTGACAGGGCTATTAGTAGACAGTCTCTTCTCCCTTAAGGCAGGAATCTGATTGACTTTTCCTCAGCATCCAGCTGTCTCAAGACTGGTTTTGTTTTGTTTTTTGCTCAGCTGATGCCAACCAATCAGATTGCCTGGAGCAGCCTGTCACTCAAGGGTCTCTGGCTCTGTGAAAAATTAACTCTTCATAGTCCTTTAGTTGTTGGGACATCACTTCTAAGACTCTTAAAAAGTGCAGTCCGTCACAGGGGAAGATAACCAAAATCATGCATATGAATGCATATATGTATATACCCTGAATCCTGTTAAGTGATTTGAGTGGATTTTCATGACCTACTGTGTATACATAATTAATGGCTAGCAGCATGGTGATCCATACTCTTTTGGAGGAAAGAACACACAGGATGTGTAAATAATACTTTGGGTGTCCTTTTGACGCTGGGTGTAGGGTTGCTAGCCCTCAGGTTTGAGTGGGGTTTCCCCCAGCTCTGGGGACTTCAAACCACCCCCAGCCAGCTGGCCAGTGGGGGAAGCCCTGACCCCAAGAGTGACAACCCACCCAGCCACCCCCTCCCACCCCTCCTGCCCAATTTAAAGGGTTTCAGCTGATCGGTGGGGACCACATGGCCAACCGACCAGCTGAAGGGCCCTTTAAATCTAGCAGGAGGGAGGAGAGGGGTGGCCAGGTGGGTGGTCACTCTTGGGACATCCCCGCCTTCCCCCAGAATGCCACCCAAATCTCCCCACCAGAGCAATGAGGGTACCTGGCAACCCTATCTAGGTGTATGCACTCGCTGTTTTGACAAACTTAGGAAAGTATCCACTTTTTACTCACTGGGGTTGGACTAGATGACCCTGGAGGTACCTTCCAAGTCTATGATTCTATACATTTCCACCTACAACAAGAAGAATTGTTCTTGAACAAGAAATTCAACAAGAATTTGTTCTTGAACAAAAAAATCAACTACTGGCTCTTTCTTTCAATCAGTATATCTTAAAGTATTTCTAATAAGGTAGAATAATTATGCACAAACACCTTTGTAGTAGACTCACACTTTTAAATTGTCTGTATCTGGTAAGACAAAAAATCATCATACATTATGGAAACTACTTGTCATATTATCCTATTTCAACATCCAGCATGCTGCACTAGATACTACAGCTGTAAACAATTCTGTACCAGAATCAAGCTAATTAAATAAACCCGCTTAAAGACAAAAGCATATCTGCCTGGAAAACCCCGACATCCCTCTTCACTACTTCCATATTCATAGAAACATATATATTCCCAACAGGGACTCCTGACATTCCACTGCTGGCTTTAAAACCTAGTTTGTAATTACAGTTACTTCAGCATCCAGCTTCTTTTCTATTCCACAACTTTCACTGTTGGAGAGATCATCTTGAGACTGGTTCAGTGATCCAAAAACAGTGTATTCCTTTTCTGCTCTTTTAGCTTACATCTCATTGCAATGAATTGGAGTTGCACCACAGCAACTGTGCCTGCCTGACTTATTCATCCAAATCAAGTCTTTGGTGAACACCTGAGAGAAAAAACATCTGCACACAAAAAATGGGAAAATATGGAAGAAGTAATCACAGAAGCAAGGTTGAAAAAAGAGCCTTTCATCCAGGTTCCCATAGTAATCTGATAATCTTTACAGAGACAAAAATTTGTAAAAAGTAATGTTCTCATGGTTGTTAATTGGAAGTATGCCATGGGCTCATAGAATCACAGAGTTGGAAGGGATCTCCAGGGTCCCTCTTTAGCTTGGAGAAACGACGGCTGAGGGGTGACATGATTGAGGTTTATAAGATTATGCATGGGATAAAGCCGGTAGAGAAAGAGGTACTTTTTCCCCTTTCTCACAACACAAGAACTTGTGGGCACTCCATGAAATTGCTGAGCGGTCGAGTTAGAACAGATAAAAGGAAGTACTTCTTCACCCAAAGTGTGATTAACATATGGAATTCACTGCCACAGGAGGTGGCGGCGGCTACAAGCATGGACAGATTTAAGAGGGAATTAGATAAGCATATGGAGCAGAGGTCCATCAGTGGCTATTAGCCACAAGGTATAGATAGGAACTCTCAGTCTGGGGCAAGTGATGCACTGTCTTCTTGGTGCTGGGGGGGCAGCAGTGGGAGGGCTTCTAGTGTCGTGGCCCCACTGCTGGAACCTGGTATTTTTGGCCACTGTGTGACAGAGTGTTGGACTGGATGTGCCATTGGCCTCATCCAACATTGGCTTCTCTTATGTTCTTATATGGGAAGCCTCCACAACAGCCCAAGTATAAAGTGGTCAGAAAGGAAGGTAGTGTGCAGGAGCAACATTTTGTCAACCCAGCCAAAAGTCTATGTCAGTGGTCATTTTGTAGCTCCAATTCATGCTAGAGTACATCAACCACTGACACTGATCCTGATTTTTATTAATTCTAAAGAATCATTTTGTGATAGACTGTTCTTAAATCTATTCTAATAAACACTAGGTCTATTTTTACCACATGTGTTTTTATTACTTTTAAAAATTTCCATAGTATTAGTATTCAACTCTTTATTTATGATATTATGCAAGACAAAAATGTGTGCTTTTGATGAAAGGAAATCCAGTCACATTAGGTCATTAACCGCATTCCCACAGATGTATCATCCTTTCTATTCTGCCAGATAACGCTTACAATATTGAGTTTTAAACTGTCATTTGTTCCTTCCAGTATTGACAATATCAAATTTCAGCATGAATTTAACCAAGACTGATGCCACTAATACAGAAACTAAAAAATGGAAAGGGGATATATAATGTATTTATAAAAAATAAAGCATTTCAAAAAATTTAGATGCAAGCAACTATTTGTTTCTAGAGACTGACAAGGATTTTTGCACTCACTTTTCATCATCAAGAAATATTCTTTGAAAGGTATCAGTGCATGAAACACAAGAAGTCCTGTTACTTTATTAGGCCCCAGTGATGTCAACATTTAGATGACATGATCATTAACTTGCTGGAATCACTTTAGAAAGAAACCCCAACCAGTAAAAATGAAGCCAAAGCAGCAGCCAGAAGAATCAAAGGGCATCAAAAGAAGATCAAAACAATATTCTCATCTCTATGAAAGCAATACTTTTGACATATAAATCAAAATGGGCAAATATTCTGTACTGTCTTACCTGTAACTGAGTAAGTACACTTGAAAAAGGTGGTGGTGCTGCCCTATTTAAGAAATTACTCCTGTGTTTTAGGTTGAGGGGAGGCAAGCTCTACTGTCTTGTGAGTGTGCTGGGTAAGAAACCCCTGAGGGCATTCTCCTCCCCTCATACATACATAGACCAATTTAAGATGGGTACCCTTGTTTGTCTGTCGCAGTATATGAAGAAGTGAGCAGTAACTCACATAAGAGCAGAAGAGAAGCCAATGTTGGATCAGGCCAATGGCACATCCAGTCCAACACTCTGTCACACAGTGGCCAAAAATACCAGGTGCCATCAGGAGGTCCACCAGTGGGGCCACGACACTAGAGGTCCTCCCACTGTTGCCCCCCCAGCACCAAGAAGACAGAGCATCACTTGCCCCAGACTGAGAGTTCCTATCTATACCTTGTGGCTAATAGCCACTGATGGACCTCTGCTCCATATGCTTATCTAATTCCCTCTTAAAGCTGTCCATGCTTGTAGCCGCCGCCATCTCCTGTGGCAGTGAATTCCATATGTTAATCACACTTTGGGTGAAGAAGTACTTCTTTTTATCTGTTCTAACTCGACCGCTCAGCAATTTCATGGAGTGCCCATGAGTTCTGGTATTGTGAGAAAGGGAGAAAAGTACTTCTTTCTCTACCTGCTCTATCCCATGCATAATCTTGTAAACCTCTATCATGTCACGCCTCAACTGTCATTTCTCCAAGCTAAAGAGCCCCAAGCGCTTTAACCTTTCTTCATAGAAAAAGTGTTCCAACCCTTTTTTCATTCTAGTTGCCCTTTTCTGCACTTTTTTCCAATACTATATATTTTTTTGAGGTATGGTGACCAGAAATGTACACAGTATTCCAAATGAGGTCACACCATTGATTTATACAGGGGCATTATGATACTCACAAAAGTTCATATCCTACCACAAATTTTGTTAGTCTTTAAGGACCTAATGGACCAGGTTATTATTCTGAATTTCACTTATCCTCCTTTCCACCCTCAACCAATGCAACATGGATGCTTTTTTCCTTACCTAACTGTCCAGACCTCTTTTGCAACCTACTTAAGAGGCAATGCCTGGGGGACCTCTGCAATGACACCCCAACAGTAGCCAGAGGCCAGCAAGATTGAGCAATAGACTTCTGTCAGCTCAGCTAATTTGGTTATCACTGTCACTTCAGAAGCTGCCTGCCAGTCATTTCAAGGACAGGGGAAGACTGAGCACAGGAGCAAACTCAATAAGGCCTATAATCAGCAGTTAGTTTGATGGCTTCAACAGGTACTGGGTTCCACCAGTTCACGGAAGTCAGCAAATGCTCAATCATGCCAACTGCTACACTAAACCTGAACTGGAGAGCAGCCCACGAAAAATTAGTCTCTTGTACAACCAGTATTTGTGAAGGAAAAAATAAGCTGTTCATTCTTTAAAAATAATAGCTCCATTGCAGCAGGATATCTTTTGTTCTTAAACTCTGTGAACACACAGTTCCCTGTGTTCTTCTGTTATTTATTTATTTATTTAATTTATACCCTGCCCTCCCCATCAAGGCAGGCTCAAAATAAATTTAAGAACAAGTTAAAACCATAAAAACAATTCTAAGGTGCTATATAAATAGTACATATATGGCAATGAAACATAATTTTTAGATGTTAGTATGTGATTCAGTACATGCAATAGGCAACCTCTGTAACTTTGTACCACAGTGTGAGAAAGAAAAGACAGGAGAAAGAAAAAAGTTTAATTATTTTTAAAATCTATGGCAGATAATAAAATTAAATGGCCAAAGTCAACAGATGATAAAGATAGGTGGTCTGCATTTAGTGTTTTATGAAAGTTGGAGAGGTTTGCATTGGCCACTTTGCAGACCTCCTCAGTATATTTATTTCTGATCAAGATGTGCAGTCAGATCTCACTAAATGTGTTCTGAGACTTGAAGGTCATGTTTTTCCAGCTTTCTTCCTGGATTCTAGAATAACACATTTGACCCATCTGGAGAAGGTTGCTTTCAGTGTTTTCAGCTCTTCATTCCAGGAAGAGCTGTTACCATCAAATGATGAGCTCACTCTATTCTCCGTGCTTTGCCCAGACTCTTTTTATGAGTCAATTGGAAATAGATAAGAAAGATACCAAAGAGAATTAATCAAGTGGGGAAGAAAACAGTAGAAATGAAATCTGTCACAGATCACTTCCAAACTGGGGGGAAATCATTAGATTCCTTTCCAATCCAGTCAAAACAGTCAGCTTTCACTTGCGTGACAGATATACAGTACTGAGGCATTTCAAATTTAATACTCTTTACAAGTTTACTTTTGTAATGAGCTGTGAGTTTTGTAAATCTTGCCAATAGTTTGCAGGACAGACTAAAGACAGCAAGGAGATGCTTTTATCTCTGTACAGATATCAGATATTAAAATAGATATTTCTGAAAAATTTAAAAAAATCAATTTCACAGTAATTTTAAAAAATGGATTCATAAGACCCGCCCTAACTTACACTAAAATTAATTCCAGGTGGCATAAAAGTGCAATATGAGAGGTAAGAGAAATAAAAGAACATCAGCATAAAGAGATACATCCTTTTCATGGAATCAACATGGGTCCTGATCTACCATAGTTATGATTGAATAAGAATTAAAGCATTGAGACTTCAATTACTGCACAGTCTTAAACCCCCTTCTACTGATTTGACAGTAATTGACATAGGTCAAGGAGAAATATTTGTATTTTTCTAATTTGACACTTTTTGCCATTTAATTTTCTTCCTTTGACCTTTCAGTGTATTATCAGTTCTGATTATCTTTTTATAATAAATCCATTTTCTCTTTTTAATTATAGTTCTGTGGCTGCAGTGTCTTGCTAATGCTTTGCCTCTATCCATTGATCCCGAGTCACATTATAAGACTGTTTCTGGGTTAACATTGAGGACTGGTGTCAGACTAGGCTCTGGGAAACC
This sequence comes from Gekko japonicus, assembly GCF_001447785.1. Taxonomy (NCBI): domain Eukaryota; kingdom Metazoa; phylum Chordata; class Lepidosauria; order Squamata; family Gekkonidae; genus Gekko; species Gekko japonicus. The sequence continues at coordinate 814,513 of NW_015175372.1, forward strand.
CAGATTCAAATCCCTACTCTACCATGGAAGCTTGCTGAGTGACCTTGGGCCAGTCACACACTCTCAACCCAAACTACCTCACAGGATTGTTCTGAAGATAAAACAGAGTAGAAGAGAATGATGTGAGCCATTCTGGATTCCCATTGGGGTATAAATGAAGTAAATAAAGAGGGGGTGTAAATGAAGTAAATCATATTATTTTGTTCATTATATAGGAAACTTAAGATATGGTGTTCTGGGAATTTGAAATTCCAGTTAGTTATGATTCCTGGTTTGTATAGGTTTTGATTCCTTGGGTAAGGGAGAGCTGGACATGAGGTAAAGAAGCTTCAGCTGGAAAGTACATTTTCTGAAAGCTTTAGATTCCCCATGCTTTTCAAAACCAAGGATCAAAAGTATTATCTACCATGAAGATTTCCCTTTTTCCATATAATCTTTTAAAAAGTATAACTGTGTTTAGATTGAGGACCGGTGATGGTGCAGAACAAAATAGGCTTGCCTATGACAAGTAATGACTACTTACACCAATCTGATCCTAAGAAACAGTATTAATAAAAAAGTTGAAGTTTCGTAAGCAAATCAGTTTTCTATTGGTTACTACAACTGAAATGTATGTTTAATAGCATATGCTATTGTTAAATGAAAAGTTAGATATTACTATCATAAATTGTTAATGTATGGAAAATCTCTGCTGCATTTTAAACTGGTATCATAAAATACATTATGAAAAATATTTACATTAGAAAACCATTCCATTTCTGATTTGACACAAATGGCTCTATATGGGAGTTCTGTATTACTGGCTCCAACGCAAGGTACTTCTTTTATCCGCCCAAGGTATCTACTGGTAATAAAGTGGGAGATGATCTCAAATTACACTAGGTTGTTAGATGGGAGCTTCTTAAAGCACCACAATATGAGAACTAGAACAGATAAACGTATAAGTGTTAGTCACATGATCTCAGTATCAGCATGAGGTTAAACTGGCATCTTGCATTTTGAACACTGTTTATGGGGGGCGGGGGGGGAGGATTGCCTGGCTTCTGTGGTACACAAATAATCAATAAATGTTAGGCCTTCAGTGTAAAAATGACTTAAGATACTTGCATCCTAATTTTGAATTCAGAAGAAGAATCCAGAAAATATATTAAACCATAATTTTAAAAAGCACAAAACACAGCTCAAACAGAACAACCATAACTAGAAAAAATATCCAGCTGCAGCCAACGTGAACCAACAACCCAACAAATAATAACCCTCAGAATTTAGGAGTCAGTTTTATTTCAGAGGGCTTTGGAACTTTGTTGATTTATGGTTTACTATCAGATTCAGAGCCTACCTATTTTCTGAGGAATTCAGGGTGGTATAGTTGGGATTCTCTAGCCCCCATTTTATCTTTACAACAGCACTGTGAAGTAGGTTAGTCTGAGAGATTGGACAATATCACCCAGTAACTCTGGAAGATAGGAAGGAATTTGAATCCTGTTCCTGCCAGTCAAATCCAGTGTTCTAGTCACTACACCACAATATGTCTGCTCTATTTTAGATGGTCATCCAAAGGCTAATGGGAAGCCACTCTGGAAGAACATTTAAATGTTCTGGCATCTCCACTGCTGACCTGCAGGTCACTATTCTTGAGTAAAAGAACACCAAAGGCACAAAACTGTTAAACTGGACATCTTCTGAGTTCTTTCTTCAGGTGCCCCTTTCAAAGGGAGAACCTTATCAGTTGTGGTACAAAGACTGTAGAACTCCTCCCCAGGGATATTCACCCATCCCCTTCTGTCAACGGTCCTTTCTGCATTTTCCCGCAACTCTGGATTTTCTCAGTGTTCAAGTCGAGGCAATTTAAGTCCACAGCGAAACAACATCCAAATAACCTGGGGCAACAGCAGGCTGAAACCAGGCTGACCACTGAAGGGAGGTAATATAATGCAGAATGGGGAAAAAAACAGGAATAAAAAGGAGGTTGAACTTGATTTTAGTGCAGAATGGGGGGAAAACCTGGATTAAGAAGAAGGTTGAATTCAATTTTAGTGCAGAATGGCTTAAGGACACCACGGTGAACATGGATTAAAAGAAGAGTGCAGAAAGGTCCAATGTCTTCAATCAGTGGATGAAGGCTTTTTGTTTTGTCCAGCATTACTTCATTAATCCCTCCTTCCTGCCCTATGTCTTTAATTGATATTTTTCTGTTGTTATATACATGACTGTTAGTTTAGTTCCTAAGTCATGTAATGAAATGTTTTATACTGCTTTTTTCGGCACTTGGGGCATTGCTTCAGCTGTAAAGTGGGATATAAACCTTGTAAATAAAATAAATATAAATATATAACGTTGGCACTGTGCAACTGTATGGCTGCTGATTAACTAGGAAGGCCCTGTTTGAGCTATTGATTTGTTACTAGTAATAGGGCTGCCAAATGCCCCCGGGGGGCGGATTTCCCCCTGCTTTCGAGCCCCGCTTTCCGCTCCTGCGGAATCGGGACCCGGGGGAAACCCCAACCCCGCGCGTGCATCACCCGGAAGTGACGTCACACGCTGGGGGCGGGGCCACACCATTTGAGGGGAAAACACTTTACAGACGCCGGCCGGGAGCCCCCCGCTCCCGGCCCAAACATATTTGGCAACCCTAACTAGTAACCATAACATTTCCATCGTATTAATTTAAAATTAATCATACTGTAATAATAAACACAATTACTCCAGCCATTTCGCATTTGTTGTGATTAAGATCATGAGGTTTTCCCTTGTATGTGACCTACAAGGCCAGGTCTCGGAGGGGAGCTATCCTATATAGTCACAACTTAAAAACCCACCTGAAGATGAGCAGTAAGGGATCAAGGAAAACTTTCAGAGCTGCTCACAGAAACAGAAGAAATCCAACACCACACAGTTCCTGAACTTAAATGGCTAATGGTTTTTATTGTCTCTATGGACATAAAGTGGCATCTGTTTCTTTTTCACTAGAAAACATACTGAAAACCAGTTCTATTTTATAGCTGAAGTAGCTATGATAACTCTATTAGCACTATACTGCCTTCATACTACTTAGCCAATTATAGTTTCCAGGATTGAGCAATCAGTTCTAAGCAACCAATCAGTGCATTTTCTGATTAGGGGTCTGAGGTAATCTGGAAGCTAGATGAATGTAGATGGTGATGGCTCGATGAGCACTCAGCATATCAGAGGGGGAACTTGATTCCCCCCAGCAGCAGAAAATCCCTGCCCGCATTCCAAGAAAAACGAGAGGTTATTGTTTTCACATTAGCCAAATGGGCATAAGAAGGTGCTGCCCTCTGTCCTTACAAAGGGCTCATGGCCCCCCTTGAGTACCCTTGCAGTCCCCTGGAGGTCCCCAAATCCCATTTAAGGAATGTTGCATTATAATAAATGTATAAAATTCTAGAAATTTGCCATTTGTAATTATTGATTTTTTTTTAAAATTGAAGTTTTAGCTGATATTCCATAGTTGGAAATTTCAGGGTTGAATGTGTAATGGTGACTTTTTCAACACAAGCCAATTGGCATTGTTATTTATCAACTCATCTGTTAACAAATGGTGCTTTACAAACCTCATCCAATGTATTAGCATCTTAATACTGCAGAGTGCTTTAATGAGAACTTCCAACTCTGATGACTTTCAGCACTTAAAGTAATGCTTTTTGAGAATCTCAAATGGTTAAAGGATGCAATGAGTCATATAGAGACGTGTACAGCACTGAATAATTCCAGGTGGCTATTTGGAACACATGCTCAAACAAATGCAAAAATACAAAGACCACTGCTATTTTAAAGAGAACAATATGGTATTTTGTTTAACATGCAGGCTTTCCCATTATTTTAATAAAATAAGGGCAAGTTTTCATCTCCAATCCGTCCTCAGTACTTATCTAGATTAAATACTGTTCCAAGTAACTGTATATTAAGGAAGCTCTACAGTGAACAACAAATTTCATCTGATTTTAAAAGAAAAATCTTGAAATGTTTTTAGCAGAAAAGGGCATTTTACAGCTTTGTGTGTGTGGCAAGTAGAAGGGGGGGGGGATTGCAATTTCCCCGTAGCCTCCTAATGGGATATGTGAGGGGAGGTGGGAGGTATGAGAGTGCCAGATTAGTTGCTGTCCCATTGCTGTCCTCAACCAAAAGCCTGGTGGTATATTAAGTTGATTTATATACCGCCCTCCCCCCAGTGGGGCTCAGGGCAGTTAACAACAATTTATAAATATAATTCTAATAAATACTATATACACACACACATACATACACAGATTAAAAGTTAAAACAATAAACCCGTAGTAATAAAAACTAAACAGACAGTCTTAGACAATTATGTATCGTTGCTTGGTGGGAGAGATGGGGAGGCCAGGCTAGATGGTAAACTGTCTGTACTCAACCATAGGCCTGGCGGAACATCTCTGTCTTACAGGCCCTGCAGAACTGTTTTAAGTCCCACAGAGCACAGATGTTATTAGGCAAAGAGTTTCACCAAGCTAGTGCCAGGGCCGAAAAAACTCTGGCTCTGATTGAGGACAGCTGGATATCCTTCAGGCCAGGGATCACCAGGAGGTTCTTATCTCCAGAATGTAGTGCTCCTCGAGGGGTAATGTGGAGCTCTAATGGAATAATAGCAGAACAAGTGCTGAAGAAGACATCCAAAATTATTAACTCAAACCACCCTGTAAAATAACCCCTCTGGAGAGCCACTGCCACTCTGAGTAGACCCCAGGGGAGGGGGGGAGAAGCTTGCAATGCTCAGCTATTTCATGTTCTTCCTGTGGGTCCTGGGCTCAGACCATTTATATTTGTAGTTTATATTGGGGGGGGGAGGTTTGGGATGAGCCAAGTTTAAAATATAGGGTTCTGCAAACTCAATGGACTCCAGTTTTGCAGAGAAATGTTAGTTTTAACACACACACCCTCCTAATGTGAGGGTCCAATGGAATAGCTGCTATAATATCTTTAATTGTGTTTGTTTGTATCCTTTATAAAGTTTATATCTCCCCCACTGGCATTACATTTTATGACACACATGGCCTGGCTCGACAAAGTCCAATTTATGTCAAATTCGGCCCTCATAACAAATGGTTTAGGGCCTTGAAAGTCAGTACCAAAACCTTTAACCTGATCGAGTACTCAAATTGGAGCCAGTGCAGCTGGTGAAGCACTGGTCAAATATGTGCTGTCGATAGGGTCCTGGTAAGGATCCGTGCCACCACATTTTGGACAACTTGTAATTTCCAGATCGGGCTCAAGCGTAGCCCTGCACAGAGTGTGTTACAGTAGTCTAGCCTGGAGGTCACTGTTCTGTGGATTACTGTGGCTAAATCAGGGTGAGACAGGAAAGGGGCTAGTCGCCTGATCTGGTGCAGCTGGTGGAATGCCAGTCTGTCAATATTTGTGACCTGGGCCTCCATAGATAGGCATCCAGGAACACACCCAGGCTCCTGGTGGTTGGTACAAGTGTTAGAGGTACACCGTCAAGAGCTGGGAGTTGGCTCCCCAATCCCGTAACCCCCCACCCAGCCAACAGAACCTACCTCTTTGAAAGATTCAGTTTCAGCCAGTTCTGCTTCAACCACCCAGCTATGGCTTCCAAACCTTTTGCCAAAACAGATGGGGCGGTATCCGGTTGGCTGTCCATCAACAGATAAAGCTGGGTGTCATCAGCATATTGGTAACAACCCAGCCCAAAACTCCATGCCAGCTGGGCAAAGATGTTATAGATGTTAAATAACACTGGAGAGAGGATCACCCCTTGAGGGACCCCACACACTAGGGTGTGTTGAGGCGATACCTTTTCTCCTAGTACCACCCTCAGCCCCCAACCTGGAAACTGGTAACTCTGTGCAGATTTAGCCCTGTGAACTGTTTTCTCCTTTAAAAATCTGGTCTGTTATCCATCATGTGAACAATGACTTTGCAGCTAATGTTGTTGATCAAGCATGTTTTTAAACTTAGTGCTCTGCAAGGATGGGAGAGGAGGTAATACCTAGCAGGAACCTTTCTCCTGTGCCTGAGTGCAGCTCACTCCTCCCATTTACTAAATGCCATCACTCAGGCCACAAACAAATGAAACAGCAGCCAGCTGTCCTATAGCGCCTTGACTGAGACATCATTAAACTATGTTTCAGTTTGGACATTCATATGTTTTTAAGTACTGTAAGCTGCTTTGGGAGCCAACTGTTTGGTTGAAAAGCGGGGTAAATATTTATTTTTATTTTATTTCATTAAATTTATGGATCACCCACCCTGCAAACAGGCTCCTCCTCCTCCTCCTCGGTTCGGGCCAAGACCAAAAACACCCTGGCCCTAGTCAAGGACAGTCGGGCCTCCTTAGGGCTGGGGATCACCAGCAAGTTAGCCAATCTCAGCATTCTTTTGGCAACATATTGGAGGAGATGGTCCCAAAGGTAACTGGGTCCCTGACTGCTCAAGGCCTTAAAAGTCAACACTAACATCCTGAACCTGACTCGGTACTCTATGGCTAACCAGTGTAGCTGGCACAGCAGAGATCGTATGTGTGCTGTCCATGGCATACCCACCAGGACTCACGCTGCTGCATCCAAACCCGCCGCCCCTACTATACCACTACCGCCATGGGTTGGTTGAGGCCCTGAGGAAACATCTGCAACATCTGAATGGAAGAAGCCCTAAGCCGTCTACTTGGAACTCCGGACCAGCGAACCGTCATCTCTGGACTATGGAAGTCACTGAGGACCTTGTTTTAAATTAGGATTTTAAGATGTATTATGTTTTAATCTATTATATATATTATGTTTTATTATGACGAGGTCTGCCTTGCCTCTGTAAGCCGCCCTGAGCCCTTTGGGGAGGGCAGGGTATAAATATAAATAAATAAATAAATGGGGGGATAGTGTCATGCCTGCCCCTGCTGATGTCATGCCTGCCTTTGCTGATGCCCCTGAACAGGCTCCTGAGGACCCTGAACAGGCTCCTGAGGACAGTACTGCAGCAGAAAGGCAAAGACTGGATCCTGTAGCTGAAAGCTATCTAAGTGGTGAGGAGGATAGAGCCTCCCAGGGAACACCTGCAAGGGATCAGTCTCTGCTGCAGCCCAGTAATTCATCATCAGACTCGCCTCCACCTGTAACCAGGCTCAGGAATGTAAGAAGACAACAGCTGAGAGAGCGAAGGCAGAATGCACGCATGCGTGCCAGAAGATCTCTTAGCCCTGATTACTGACAGGATCCTGTCCTCACTCCTGGCTAGCTAATGAGTTGATTAGCTAGCACTGTATATATGCAAGTCTGTTGCCAGCAGTCATTTGTGCTGGCAACGTCGTTTGTTCAGGACCTGAATCCTTGCATCTCTGCTCCAGACCTTGTGGAATTCTTCTCGGCTTGATCCTTGGCTTTTGACCTTTGGCTTTGTTGACCCTGCGTTCATCTCTGACTCCTCTGGTATTGTTGTGATTTATGGACTTGAAACTTTGGTATGTCTGACCCTGCTTTTGGACTGTGATTTAAACCTGCTTGAACCTTGCTACCTGGTTTGCCCGGCTTGACCTCGGACTGTTCCTGGACTTTTGCTTGCTTGTGTCACGCCCCCTGGTCCTGCCGTGACATAGGTTGGGGCACAACAGGAAAGGGGCCAGCAGCCATACTTGGCACAGATGGTAAAACACCAATCTTGCAGTATTTGTGACTGCACCTCCATGGTCAAGGATGTGTCCAGACTCACACTTAAACTCCTAATGGAGCGTGTTAGTATTAATGACGCCCCGTCAAGAGTCAGGAGCCAGAACCTCAACCCCGAAGCTCCCCCCGCCACAGAACCTCCATCTTCCCCAGGTTCAGTCTCAGCCTGCTCTTCCTCAGCCACCCCACCACAGCCTCCAAACCCTCAGCCTGATGTTGTGGGGTAGCATCCAGGTGGCCATCCAAGAGCAGATAGAGCTGAATGTCATCCGCATGCTGGTGACACCCAAGCCTGAAACTCCGAGCCAGTTGGGCAAGGGAGCACATACAGATGTTAAACAACATCAGGGAAAGGACTGCCCCCTGAGGAACTCCACATAACAGTGGGTACCTAGGGGACATCTCTCCCATCAGCACTACCCTTTGTTCCTGACCATGGAGAAATGAGAAAGGCCACTGCAGGGCTACCCCATGAATCCCCATATTGGTGAGGCAGTGGGACAAAAGATCACAATCAACCACGTCAAACATTGCTGTGAGATCAAGTAACAACAGCAGCGCTGACCTGCCTCGATCCAGCTACCTACAGAGATAATCTGTTAGGGCAACCAACTCCATCTCATGGCCTGAGCGGAAGCTGGACTCCCATGACTTGAGCGGAAGCTGGACTGGAATGGATCCAGTGCCAACGTGTCATCCAGGAACTCTGGAGCTGTTTGGGTACCACTCTCTCAATTATCTTGTACAGGAACGGTAATAAACAAATTTCTTTGTAAATAAAATGCTTAAATACCGTGTTTCCCCGAAAATAAGACACTGTCTTATATTTATTTTTTCTCAAGAAAGCACACTAGGGCTTATACCACAAATGCATAGAAATCCTGCTAGGGCTTATTTTTGGGGTAGGGCTTATTTTCGGGAAAACAGGGTAGAGTATACAGTATTTGTTTCTTAAAGCCTTTACTCAACAGTATATCTAAGGTGACAAACTGGATTTCTTCTTAAGGACAAGCACCTTGACAATGCTATGGGTTAAACCATAAATTATCTAGAATGCAGATCAAAATAATGCATCTTTCCTATACTCTGAATAAACAAAAGGAAAAAACCCTGAAACCCCTTTGGAAATTCAAGCTGCTGGTTGATTTTTTGATATATTCATGTTATATAAACCATGTATTGAACAGCCTCTTTGAGCATAATTTTGATTCACAGACAGGCAGTAGTTTCTTAGCTACTTTTTCCACAGAGGATGCTGGATCAATGTTTCTCAGTGTAAAGATTATATATGACACAGAGACAGTTGGTGGCTGTAAATCAAGCCATGTGATACCTTTTATCAAGACCAACCAAAATAACATAACATTCCATACAAGCGCTGATGCAGAAATCCTACTTCCAACTGGTGGCACTTGGAGATTTCCCACTATTACAATTGGTCTCCAGACAACCAAGATCACTTCATCTGGAGCAAATAGTTGCTTTAGAGGGTGGACTCTATGGCATTATACCCTGCTGAAGTCCCATCCGTCCCCAAACCCCACCCCCCATTCCCCAAATATCCAGGTATTTCCCAACCTAAACTTGGCAACCCTACCTCTTTCAGACTCAAATAGGACACATCAAAGGACATAATGTGACAATTCTGAATTTGTAGATATTACTAAATGCACTAACCTGTGTTTCTGGGAAGAAAACCGGGTTTAGGTTTCAAAGAGACAGGAAACATGTACTCATTTTCTTCTTTTTTTGGAAGAAGAGAACTTTCTGGGGTTGGGACCTCCTTTGAAGAAGCACTGAGTTGAAGAAGGGCATTTTGGGCTTTCTTTTTTTCCTTCTTTAACATATTTACTAAAATATCTAAAATTCATTATAAGGAAAATGTGAGCAGGTTTTGGAGATCTAGTATAGTACTACAAACTCTACAACACCCCCACCCCAGGTCTGCTACTTATACAGAACAGAAAGAAAGATTATTCATTTTGTATCAATAATTATTTACTTACTTAGATCAGCATGGGCTTTGTTTTCTTCATGGGTCAGTGCAGGTGGTGGTCAATTTGTTTGCTGAAAGAGTACACATTACTTAGTGTACAACTGAGTTCATGGGACATTGTGAGTGCTTTGGGAAAACTGGGAATTCTTAGTAGGCACATAGTAGATACATCTGTATGCCTGTGGATTTTATTATGTATTTGAAATATTACATCCCACCCTTCTAATGGGTTGGAGCCAGCTAACAACAAATGTGTGGTGCAGTATTAACCACATTGAGCTGGCCATGAAAGTCACTGGATGAAGTTGGGCCTGTCATTCTCTCTCAGCATCACCTACCTCACAGGTTAGTTGTGAGATTAAAAGGCCAGAAGCCAGAACCATGTGTGCTGCCTTTAGCTCCCTGGAGAAAGGGTGGGATAAAAACATACTAAATATACAAATTAAATCAAGTCTAAACATGAAAAAAACAAAAATACTAGCATTAAAAATTCTGTCTATTATAAAACAACTATACAATCACCACATCAGTTTTAAGACTGCACTGACATTACAATTTACTAGTCACTGGACTCATAATTAACATTTCAATTCATTGGTTCAACTAGGATTAGCTAAATTTTACAAGTTTTCTTATGACGGAAGGGATCTGAAACATAGCATAAACAAAGCTGTTCCACAAAGCGGCCACAGAAAAGCCCGGTTTTTGACCTGGGTCAGCCAGATTGCCCTTGATGAACAGATGGATAAGAGACTGGTAGGCTGCTTTAAGTATTCAAATAGGTTTATATGTTCCTCAGATGAAGGTTAGAAGATTCTACTTTAGCTGGCTCTGTCTGCATACAAATCTCTTTTTTTTTTAAATTGTATGCCTAATTCTCAACTTAACTCCAGTGTGTGGACCAAAAAAAACCCCATGCAGTGGGTAAGAAGCCCCAATTTTGAAGACAGATCTGAAATCTAAAAATCACCAAAATATTTTGGGCTTCAACCACCCCCCCATCACAGAAACAATGTCTGCAATGTTAAGAAAAGAATCTTTTCAACATCATGAGATCTCAGTGACCATTTGGAAAATTGTTAGAGAACTGCAAATGATATTGCTGAGTCTTTCATGCCTCACTCAGTGTCAGTAAACAGGAAGGGAAGAGAGACTTGAGAATGGTGAGAGGGAGAGAATGAAGCAAGGAAGCACACTAAGAGGAGAGAAGAAGGGATGGATGGGAAAGATGAAGACAGGGGGCAGAAAAAGGCAGGTAGGTAGATGGGAGAAAGAGAAGAAAGCAGGTAAAGGGGAAAGACTGCAGGTGCTGCCAAGGGATGGACTGAAGAAAAGTGGAGATATGGTAAGGAGGCGAATGAAGAGAATAAGGTCCTTCCCCCTGAACTCTTACAGAACCCCTGCTTTTAAACAGATAATGTATTTTCAAACCATGAATGCAAAATAACCTTAAAACAAACATTGAAGAGCAGAGATCTTTAGAATTCTAAATTGTGTCAGATACCATGCTCTACATTTGCATAGCATGTACAGCTTGTCTAACACACAGAACACACAGTAAGAAAAACAGCAGTTAATGTTATAAAAATTGAATTATTCTGTAACATTTCTGTTAGCTCAAAACTATTAGGTTTTCCTCTCCAGCACACATATAGATTGGAGTTATCTCATCCGTTTCTATCACATCAAAATAATTTTGCACCATGCCAAAGCTGCAGCTATGTTTTCTGTGGGTAAATAGAATGGGAGCAAAACACATTTTGTATACATTGTATGGAGCCTCAGGTTGAATACAAATTTATATTTAATTTAAATACGAAGTCCAGTAGTCCCCAAAGCAGCATTTCACTTGGCTAAAAATAACAATTACAGGAAATTCAACTTTTTGAAAGGTAATAAATATTTCTTTATATAGTATCACTTTTTTCCATTACTTAAAAAGGCACCTGCTTGACATTAGGTTTCCAGAAACTTTGGATCGGAGATAGAACTCAGCCAAGCAACAAAGATTTTTACATTCAGGAGATTGAACCAGCATGTTACAGATAATAGCAAACGTTGGATCCACATTCCTCTAAGTTAAACTATGCAGGGAAGAAGTCCTTTAATTTGTCAAGCAACACAATGACATTTCCAAATTAAATGAAATCTTAATGTGTTGTCTTTCAGAAAGGATACTGATTTCATTGTCTCGTTGCTGCAGAAGATTCTTTAGCTTCTTTAACTCTTCTGTCCCAAATGAGCTGTTAGCAACTTTGTCTTCAGGAATGTCTGAGGCAAGCAAAGCATTCTCACAGGGCTTTGCATTAAGAAGTCTCTATTAAAAAGGGGGGAAACAATTCTGGGCTCTTATAATTTAATGGTCATGCTGTTAGTATTCTTCCATTTCTTTGTCTTTTCAATAGAGGTAAATTTCTTTAGCCTAACCAATATTACCATTGTGGACTACTACAGTTAGCTCATGATGGTGCTCTCTCCTGCTACTTGTCACTTTTTCACCTAATGCCTTCTTTCTCTCTTTTGTTTGACCTTTTGTTTGCCTAATGGTTTTCACTTCAAATTAAATTTCCTCATCCTCATATTCAAACTGCTCTATGCGACCCCACGGACCACACCACACAGGGCCCTCCTGTCTGCCGCTGTCCTCCGGAGTCTGCTTAATTTCATGTTTCTTGCATCAATAACACAGCCTAACCATCTCATCCTTTGCCATCCCCTTCTTCTTTTACCTTCAATCTTTTCCAGCATCAGGGTCTTCTCCAGTGAGTGCTCCCTTCTCATTTGGTGGCCAAAGTATTTGATCTCATTCTTTACTTAATTCTCTCTTCTTTCAAAACCTTTCCTCACTTTCGCCTTTTACCTAGTCCCAAATTCACTTATTCGCTAATCCCATCTACTCTGTTTTGCCAAGCTCCCATCTTTTTCAAACTCTCTCTCAAAAGGTATGTCATCTGGAAGATTTTTGCTGAACCAGCATAGTGTCCTTATGGAACTTCCACTAAACTTTCCTCAACTTCATCCCCACTATGTCTTTATGAAGCTCTTCCTCCCCTTTCACCTTTGTTCTGTCTTTATTTTATTTATTTATTTATTTATTATTCAAATTTATATCCCGCCCTCCCCAATGAGTTCAGGGTGGCTAACAATAGGGGCACAATGCCATAATAAAACAGTTAAAAGCAGAATAAAACAATACAAAATTACAATAAAGTACTGGTGCTCTGATTTAAGCAATATAGGCAGACAGTGTCCTCTTTATTCTGTGCAATAGTTACCACACTGCTGATGGCAAAAGACATTCAACAGAGATTAGATATTATTAATTTATATGGTGATATTCAGTAGTAATATAGACATTTTAAAAAACACACATAAGAACATAAAAAGAGCCCGGCTGGATCCTGTCTCACACAGTGGCCAACCAGTTCCTCTGGTGGACTAACAACAGGGCATAGAAGCTGAGTCCTTCCCTTGATCTTGCCTGCTGGCACTGGTACTCATTTACTGCATCTGAACATGGAGGTTTCCTTTAGTCACCATGACTGTGATCACACACGTCTTTAGATCTGACATAGGTGCGAATGCCTGACAGATCTAAAGGGAGCGATCAGACAGCAACATCTGGGAAGCATCCCGCATTCATCAGCAACCCATGCTGCTCCGCCACAGAAATGAAGTTAAAAGACACCACGAAAAGCCCGGCTCTAATGGGTTCCAAGGAGTCACAGACAGACCTTCCCCTGTCTGATCACGCAAGCACGCTCTCATGCTGTCGGGATGGTCTGATCATGTCATCCCGTCTCCATAGGGGGGCCCTTAGTGAGCAGGTGCAATTCCTCATTTATGCACATGGGAAACAAATGGCCCAAAAACCCTGACTCAGCTGCAGCTACAAAGCGAGGTGTGATCTCACAACTGTGTGCCAGTTTGGTGTAGTGGTTAAGTGTGCGGGCTCTAATCTGGGAAAACCGGGTTTGATTCCCCACTCCTCCACTTGCACCTGCTGGATGACCTTGGGGAAGCCGTAGTTCTGATAAGAGCTGTCCTTGAAAAAGAGCAGTTTCTGTCAGAGCTCTCTCAGTCCCACCTACCTCACAGGGTGTCTGTTGTGGGGAGGGGAAGGGAAAGGAGTTTGTAAACCACTCTGAGACTTCTTTAGGTAGTGAAGGGCAGGGTATAAATCCAATCTCTTCTCTTCTTCTTCTCTGGAGGAAATAGCCTCACTTCCCCTCGGCTTCAACTGGTGCGTGTGACTGCAGCTCATGTCTAGTAGCTACTGATAGACCTATCCTCCATGAATCTGTCTAATCCCCCTTTAAAGCTCTCTATGCCGTAGCCATCACTATATCCTCTGGCAGCTAGTTAATACTATTTGTGGAACACTTCCCAGATATAAAAATGGAGAAAACATAAGACAACCATCACATTTTCTTGATTACACTATCCAAACCAGAAATATTTTCCTTCTACTTGTCAAAAAGTACTTGGTGCTTCAACCATTTAATTTAATACGGTTCTAATATAGAACCTGCATTTCCTACTCACCTCTCCCTTAGTACAGTTTAGTAAAACAAAAATACATAATATGTTATTATCAAGTTAAGAACCCCTCCCCACCTTGCGGCAAACAGTAGTAAATGAAGTGTACCTTTAAATGGCTGAAACAATAGTTGATCTTCCGCATATCAGCACCAACATCCAATGTGCTTTCAGCATCTGTATCTTCCAAAAAACATTTAATCTTCCCATCAACCCTAAATAAATATAACAACAGAAGAAGAAGAAGAAGAGATTGGATTTATACCCCACCCTTCACTACCTAAAGGAGTCTCAGAGTGGCTTACAAACGCCACCCCCTTCCCCTCCCCACAACAGACACCCAGTGAGGTAGGTGGGGCTGAGAGAGCTCTGACAGAAACTGCTCTTTTTCGAGAACAGCTGTGCCAGAACTATGGCTTGCCCAAGGTCATCCAGCAGGTGCAAGTGGAGGAGTGGGGAATCAAACCCGGTTCTCCCAGATTAGAGTCTGCGCACTTAACCACTACACCAAACTGGCTCTTAATAAAGAGAGAATAAATATGTTTATTGAGAATTGAGTACTTTATGTTATGTACTGGAAATCCACATTTCAAGTTAATGTATATCCTTACATATATTTTCAGTGCAACAGATTTGATATCCACATATTTTCTTTTCTTTTGCATCATCATCATTAATAACAATAGAGAGTAAGTAGCTTCAAACTGTTTCTAATCTTCTTGATTGTTTACATTACCTATAGTTTTTGCACTCTCTCAAATGAGAAAAACAAGAGACTTGCCTTTACAACTGCAAAAAGGAGTACAAACATACTATAGGTACACTTGTGGAAAAAAACTAGATGGTATAAGAGTAAAAAAAAGATTTAATACAAAACACAATGATTCAAGGATATCAGCAACTACCATACTACAGGAATAAGTACAAAATACATGGACAAAACTGTAACAAAGTATTCAGTCAATAGCAAATGGGCAAATGCACCTCAAATGGCAAGTAACACATCCGATGTTACATATACAGCTGATGATACAATAGTAAAAATGGATGACGATAGCTAGCTGTAATCCAGTTTGAAACTAGTCTTCTTCAGAACTCTTCCAAGTTGTTTGTAGACTCTTGTCTGCTTACTCAGAGACCTTGCGTCATCATGGCAATTACTGAATTCGTACAAAGGCAGCCATTTTCAGCTACTCACCTTTACTATATCAGGTATGGGTTAGCAAAAAATCAAACTGTATGTTGTATTTAACATGTGACTTGCCACATGAAGTACATTTGTTTATTGTGCTATTGACTTGAATGCATTGCAGAGTAGTAGTTATTGTGTTGGATTAAAATCTAAGAGAACTGGGTATAGACCAGGCCTCTCATAGTTCCTCCTTGCCTCATTTATCCTCACACCAACCCTGGGAGGTAGATTAGGTTGAGAGAGAAAGTGATTGGCCCAGTGTTATTGATGCATTTGACAATGACAGGAAGTTAAACTCTCTACTGTTGAAAGACCTTTGGGGGGATGGACGTAGGGTGCAAATCTGATGTTTTAGAACAATGGTCTTCAAACTTTCCTGGTTCAGAACACACCTTGAAGAAAAAGAAGAAGAGATTGGATTTATACCCCGCCCTTCACTTGGAGTCTCAGAGCGGCTTACAAACTCCTTTCCCTTCCCCTCCCCACAACAGACACCCTGTGAGGTGGGTGGGGCTGAGAGAACTCTGACACAAACTGCTCTTTCAGGAACAGCTGTGCCGGAGCTTGTGACTGACCCAAGGTCACATCAGCAGCTGCAAGTGGAGGAGTGGGGAATCAAACTCGGTTCTCCCAGGTTAGGTCTGCACACTTAACCACTACACCAAACTGGCTCTCCCCAGGCAGCAGCATGTTACAAGCATGTGGCAGAAATCACATGACATCACAGTGACAAGAAGAACCTGCCTGAATTTTTTAAAAAAGAAATCTCTCTACCAGAAATGTGGGCAAAGGTGTCTGCAAAACTAGGCAGGGGGTGTGGTGCCCTTGCTTCCTAAGCATGCATATTAGGGTACTTCGAAAATATAGCAAAAATAATAATAACAATAACAGCCCTTAGAACTGATGGTCCCATATGTTTAATATTAGGTGAAAAGGTATGTATTGTAGCTCACTGGAAACAAGTAGAAGATGCTCATAACACGTATAGTAAAGTTTATAAACTGGAGTCTATAAATAAGTTAATTAATAATATTAGTAGTCAACTAAAATATTTCTATAAATAAAAATACCGTATCTGAAACTATAAATGCAACCTAAGCTAGCATTAGTAGCCTCCTGTACATTTGGGGCCATAATGGAAATATGTTAAACTCCCCTTCCAGCGAATGCTATTTCATACTCTATGTATCTTCCACTAAACAGGTCAGTTATTATGTGGTGTTCTAGCCTTTTTATTTTTTATTTTTTTATTTTAAGGTTTCCTTAAAAGACGTTGGTACCACTTAGAAGGTAATTAAGGGAACAAAAGAAAGCAAAATACTGCATATCCAAGATATTAGGGTGTGGTTTTTTAAAAATCCCAACTTGAGAAAACTCTTGTTCTATAATAATATATCCTTTTTTGTTGCAGCCATTGTTAAAGAAGCTGTTAACTATTTAATATTTAATATAAATAATATTAATATTTAAGTGATTAGACACTTTCCCATGTCTGATCACTCCAGTGCACTCTCATGGCATCAGGATGGTCTGATCAGGCCATCCTGACTCCGTGCCATTGTTTTTTCCCCCTTTGCAGTATGCTCATCACCGCAAACTCCACAGGGAGCCCTCGGTGCGGAGGTGCGATTCATCAATCCCTTGGTTAAGCGCATGGGGGTGAAACGGACCACACAAGAAAGAGTCA
>NW_015175372.1:831756-840896 GCF_001447785.1 Gekko japonicus
CTTTGTATACGTATATGGCATGCAAAGCATGGGCCAGAGCATAAGCAGCATTGTAGACACTGTAGCTGTGGCCAGTCATGCTCATTTCAAACAAAATCCCAGGAAGACTCTCCAGCTTCTCTTCTCCAGTGCACATATTGCCATTCTTCTTCTGCACCTTGGAAATGTCCAGTGAACAGTTGAATACCTCCTCCCAGAATTCCTGGATGAAACCATCTTCTTTGGCCCAGGAAGGTCGTATGAGCTGAAGGAATTTTTGGAATCCGGGAGGCTCATTTGAATGAACAGCAAAGGACAGAGAACCATGAAACATATCTACATTCCAAGTACCTGGAAAGGATGATACATCAAAATCCCAGTGGGATGTAACAATCCAAACTTTACCCACCGGTGGCAATGAAAACTTTTCTGCCATATTTAGCAACATACTTAGAGTGTGTAGTGAGGTAGGCTCTCCATATACAAAGTTTGCATTGGCTTTGCTCTCCAGGATAACAAAATATTGTTCCTCCAACCTTAAAAACAGTGTGATAAAGTCATCCATGAAAGTCAGTTTTGCTAATCTTATTGTGAAAGAACAGATCCTATTGAGAAAAAACAAAGACACTACCACCTGCAAAAACCTGTCCCCATTGTCATCATCCATAGCCATGAGACCAATCCATGTCCACCTGAAATGCTGAAATAAACGGACAGCTCCCATGTACTGATTGGCTTCATTGGGGACCATCTGATACAAGGAAGAGAACAGCATTTTGTCCCCATGTACTGAAGGAAGTGATCCATAAGCAAGCTAGAAGAAAATATACAAAAAACACAAAAACTCTAAACTTTGAAAATCCATATCTAGGTGTGAGAACTCTGCATTCAGGTTTTCTGGGCCTACCTGTGGCATCTTGTAGATGGTTAAAATGGTTGCTATATTGGCAGAAGTTTCTGAGGTACGTGCTCCAATTACAGCTATGAGATTCTTTTGGCGATCACACTTGAAGTTGGGGAGAAACTTATGTTGTATGGAAAGCAAGCTCAGTGTGGCCTTATAAGTCATTCTGGCAATGTAGTAGCTGTTGAGGTTGTAGAAACCCAAAGTGACATTTGCTAAGATTCTGGGATTCTCGTTGATCTCTTTTACAGCAAATGCAAAAGCCAGGATGTGTTGGTAGTTTTTTGTAACAAAACTATAAGGAGAGTTAAAAAAGAGAGAGAGATCTTGGAGTTGTAGTAGATAACTCACTGAAAATGTCGAGACAGTGTGTGACTGCAATAAAAAAGGCCAATGCTATGCTGGGGATTATTAGGAAGGGTATTGAAAACAGATCAGCCAATATCATAATGCCCCTATATAAAACAATGGTGAGACCTCATTTGGAATACTGTGTGCAGTTCTGGTCACCACACCTTAAAAAGGATATTATAGCTTTGGAAAAACTGCAGAAAAGGGCAACTCGAATGATAAAAGGGTTGGAACACTTTCCCTATGAGGAAAGGTTAAAGCGCTTGGGGCTCTTTAGCTTGGAGAAACGACGACTGAGGGGAGACATGATCGAGGTTTATAAGATTATGCATGGGATAGAGCAGGTAGAGAAAGAGGTACTTTTCTCCATTTCTCACAATACCAGAACTTGTGCGCACTCAATGAACTTGCTGGGTTAGAATGGATAAAACGAAGTACTTCTTCACCCAAAGAGTGATTAACACATGGAATTCACTGCCACAGGAAGTGGTGGCGGCTACAAGCATGGACGGCTTCAAAAGGGAATTAGATAAGCATATGGAGCAGAGGTCCATCAGTGGCTATTAGCCACAAGGTATAGCTAGGGGCTCTGGGGCAAGTGATGCTCTGTCTTCTTGGTGCTTGGGGGGGTCAACAGTGGGAGGGCTTCTAATGTCCTGGCCCCACTGGTGGACCTCCTGATGGTACTGGTATTTCTGGCCACTGTGTGACACAGAGTGTTGGACTGGATGGGCCTTTGGCCTGATCCAAATTGGCGTCTCTTATGTTCTTATGTTCTTGTGGGTATGAAAAATAATATAGCTAATATGAAAAGAGCTATAAAATACCACTAGTTAAATATGATAGATGTAATTTAACTAATTTACTTTATTTTAGAACTCTTTGGTACCTAACGTTAGGGTGAATCAATCAATGAAGGGAATGTTACAACTAGAACAAACTACATAATAAAGAAAACTGAAGATTTATCATTTTTAATAGACTCCTTAAGAAGCCGTTGCCAAATAAAAAAGAAATTAAAAAAGAAAAGCTTACAATTGAAGGAAGTTGTCATGTGCTTTTAATACTAAGCAACAAAATTGTCCTTCAGAACTGTAATGTTTCCACAGCATTCATGCTACTGAATAAAAGCTCTTTTGAAGTTCAGTTTGAAATGAAGGCGAGTCCTTAAAAAGGTTTGTAACATATATCAATTTAATTTGTCTGCGTAAATCAAAATAGCATTTACTTATTAGACATTTTATACATAACAGTAATTATGTATTTTATCATTCAGCTATGCATGCAATAGGGTTTGATATAATAGTGGCCAGAAAAATTGTGGCCGGGGTGGGGGAACATGGGGGCGGAGATTAACTCAAAAACTTTTCTCCAAGTCCTTATCCTACTGGACTTCATAAGGTCAGTGATTCTCTCTGATGGCTGAGGATGTGCCAGCAAGTGAAAAGTCTGCGGCGGAGTTACCACCAGAATTCCACTACTAACAAAGGGATTAGAGTCAAGGGAGGAGGATGAAAGATGTGCCCCGAACCACAAATATATTGATGTGTATCTCTGAGGAGGAGGTGTGGGAATCATCAATTTGGACCAATAATCTAATTCAAAGTTACGATACATTACATCCCTGAGCATGGTAAGCAAGCACTGACCTTTAAAAGTTATACACATGCTAATTATTATGTGGTATAAATAGTTCTTAAACAGAGACTGATGCATGCTTTTTTTAGCCACATGAGATAATAGCATAATGTCCCAAGTACTGAAATATATTTTTTCAAAAAATGTAATTAATACAACATGCAGATTCCCCTGTTACTCTTATTAGTTTTAAATAACTTTCAAACAAATGTCTGAATATAAACCACTTTGTACTGATGTGGAAAAAACTTGATAAAATTAAATTGTATTGTAATGTTTTATTGTAATAATACAATCCTAGGAGAACAACTGAAGCTGCTTTGGGCCCCACTGAGGAGAAAGGTGGACAGTATACACAATTCATCCAGTTCTATCTCAACCTGAAGCTGGATTCCATGTTTTCAGTCCATGACTAACAGATGTTCAACCTTTTCCTGAAAATATCCAAGAAAAAAGCATAACTGAAAAAGGACACTATCGCCATCTGAATGTGTATTCCATGGACGTATATACAATGCTAGTCCATAAGTAATAAGACATTGAAACAATCACTATGGAAAAGCACAAACCATCCTCTCTTCAAAGTTACATTAACGTATAAGTTATTCACTAACATCTGACACCATACTATACTGTAGCCAGTTGACAGAGTGACTTGTATTTGTTGCCAGGCATGAAAATATAGCTAATCTCTATAGAGCTGCTTATTTATATCATGTATGGGTCCTACTTCCCATGCACTGGAGCATAAAGCTGCTTGCATTTACATAATTAAAATAATCAAATATACAAAACAAGGAAATTGTGATAATAATAATTCATAGCTGCCAGTTCTTTCCATTCTAGCAGCCAAAATAATTCTTCAAAAATGATTTGGCGACGCATATTAACTTTTTTATCATGCTATAAAGAAATCCCAAGGAATCTGTTTTGTTTTGCTTTGTTTAAGAGTATATTGCTTTATCTAAAAGTGTAGTTACTGAATGTAACTACTGAAATTCTATATGGAATATTATAGTAAGGCATTTTGAAATGTTAAGACCTTATTTTTAAAATTTCTTGATTGTATAAGTTGTATGCATTTTCTATTTTGTTTTTGTTGATGGGGAAATAAATTTTTATTCATTAAAAAAATGATCTAAAGACAAGGAGACCAAATGCTTTATCACTGCCTTTCAGTACTTATTAGTGTACTTTTTGCAATTGTAATTAGAACTGCTTAGCAAGACTTTATTTACATGTGGTGGACCAAAGTCATATATTGAAATATCTTCAGAAATATGACATTTCCCCAAAAGAAAAGATTAATAAAGCTACCACTAAGCCCGGACTCCAGAATACTGAAAGTTGCATTTGGGGCAGACCTATATAAGGTAGACCATTAAATCAGCCTTCTCAATAATGTACCTTCTTGATCCTGAATATTTTTTCAGTTCCACCTTACCTACTTGTTGGGATTCAGAGGGCTATTTCTCCCATTTGACAATGTAAAAGTAGTAAGGTAAAGATATTAATAAACTAAAGTGCTAAGCCAGCACTTCCAGTCTGTGCCTTAACGAGTTCCAACTGGCATGGGTTCCAAAAGCGTGGGTGCTATGGAACACAGAAGTTTTGATTTGAAATCCTGACTTTCTGGGCAAACTTGAATTCCTAGTGAGCTCATCTGGCGGAAGAACTTATACCAACATTGTCCAAACAAAAAGGCCTCTCCCTTTTACTTCTGGCATGTTCCTCATAAAATATAAAAGGAGAAGGATTCCATTTCAATCCTGCATTAAAAAACCCTATAATACAGAAGCCTCTAAGTATACAGTAGTATCCTGCTTAGAGAGGATACATCTTGCAATTTCATCTACATTTTCTGAAATATGCAAGGATGCCAGCATCTTTTACTAAACAAAGAATGTTAGTTTAAAGCAAACATTTAAAGATGAACTTCATATTAAGGAAAGCTGATCATCTCATCCAAAGACAGTAAATCAAAATCTGGAAATTGTTTTATGAAACACTTCTACAGTCACTGTCATTTCAAGTGAAATCCTTTCTTTTAAATAAATGAGAGCAAAATGTTGTAATATTTTATAAAGAAGTATAAAGTACATAAAACCTACCAAGAATGCAATCCTAAACACACTCACTAGAGAGTAAATCCCACTGAACTCAGTGTGACTTACTTCCAAGTAAACATGGTTAGGAATGGGCTGCACATAATATAACTAAACAAAGTTGAAATCAAAGCTATTTTCCAAAGCAGTTGTGAGCAATTTTGTTTACAGAATTTCTTATTTATGTGGTGTATGTAAATTTATTTTCTAAAATGAATCAAAACATTTGGTTTTCATTTTGCTTAAAATCCTATGAAAAGCAATATAAACTTGCTTTTGTTGAGCCAATGTCTGGATAATCTATCCCATTTTATAAATCAGACAAAGGGGGGAGGCATTACCCGTCATTATTGTGACCCACAGCTTTGTGTACCGATTTCTTTAAATAATTTACACGTTCTCACAATAGGAAAATATAATTACTTCACATTCTTCACATTTGTGTGTGGATCACATAAATGCTATAATATGGAAATACTTTTTTATTGTATACTATGAGACAACAATCTACCTACACATATGCTTGTGTCTTTCAAGCTATGTTATACATTAACTGCATTGTACCTATTAACTACAACAACATTTCTTCGATACAAATGTTTAGAGTTTTGACCCAGGAGAACCTGAATTTTCTTTCAAACTAACCCAGCTGATTATGTGTATCTGTCTTTTTAAAGAAAATGCCAGTTTTATCTACTGTATTTATCAATTGTATTTTCTACCCCATCATTCATCCAGGGAGCTAAGGAAACTGGCATGGGAATGATCCTTCTTCAATTTTTTTACAACAATCCTTTAATGTAGATTAGGCTATGTAGTAGTTACTGGCCAAAGCCAGTTAACTTCAGTTACCTGAACAGAAAGCTGAACGCAGGTTTTACCAGTTACACCGCACTAATTGTAATATAGTAGCTCATTCTCTGATATTTGCAAAAATGCTAGTTTGTTCTCTTAGATGAAATTACTACAATGGCATCTCACAGTAGGTTTTTAGATATACCACATATATATCTGTCCATTACTTTAAAAACCATCCCTACAGAAAAATGATGTGGCCAATTATCACACAGTCTCTAATCTGGGCAAAATGATTGAGAGAGCAGTAGAGGACCAGCTCCAGGTTGTCTTAGGCCCTTTCTGCACACACAGCTTACTGCAGAGAATCCGAGCAGTCAAGCCCTTAAGCGTGACTTCGGATTTGTGTGCCTGCTGTATGCACTATTCTTTTTTCTCCAGTGTTTTTCTGTGTATTTATTCTGCAGCTGTAACCAAAAACTGCTGTTTTTCTTAATTGGGGTGGAAATGTCACTTGTGACGTGTGGGGGGTGGCATCCAACATTTCTTGAAATTTACACAAGTGTCCGATTATGGCTGCACAGTAGCGTCCAACAAACACCTTCCATTTAAATCCTCGTTGTTCAGGTTTTGTGTATGCCTTTAAGTGTTAGTTCATTGAATGAAAAGGAACTGAAAGGAATACAGACAAAAGGGGGAAATTCACTCTTAAAACTGACCAAAACTGACCAGACTTTTCCTGTAACTTACAAGTAGCTGCAAAGCCCCGTTTTCCATATTGCTGGGCATTAGGAGATTCTCTGCTGTGTTATCAGCCACTGCATAAATTAAAAAACATTTCAGTCCAGATCCTCTGCTCGGTCACAAGCCAACTGAGTGCTCCAGGTTCCCCTATTGCCTTGTGGCAAAGGTGGCTCTTCTCCCCTCCCCCCTTCTGCTCCAGAGGGACCCTGCAGTTAGGGAGTTGGGGTGTCTTCTCCCCCCCCCTTCTCCTATTGCCTGGCTCAAAATCTTTCTGTGGAGCTGGGGGGGAGGCGGACTGGGAGAGCTGCAGGCAAGTCAAACACAGCAATGGCCCCAGCACCACCACCCCCTCCTCACCATGGATGGAGCTAATTATCATGCTGCACTCACTTGCTGCCCGTCTAGGGGTGGAGAAAGAACAGGGTGGTGGGCAAGCAGTGTGAGGGGAGGTTACGAGCCCCAGGCAAAGCCTGTGCAGTTGAATCTGAGCACTGGCAAGACATGAGCCTGTCTCGCTTGCTCGCCACTGTGGTCTCGGAGCTGGCCCAACAATGCCCGGCAACACTGGCCACTCCTGCACTTTCCCTTAGAGGAGTGCCGGGGGAAGGTGTGTTTTTGAGGGGGAGGGCCAGTGGCTGTGGCCCTGCAGGTGAGGGGTGTGCTGAGACGTGGAATCTGTGAGCCAGTGGTGCCTCTCCCTCTCCAGCTCACCTGGCTCTCCAAACTTCCCCTTCCAGTCCAGTTCTCCCCATGGCAATTGTACAGGCCATCTGCCTTGCGGAGGGAGGAGAGAACTGGAGGCCTTACAGACTCTCTCTCATTGGGGGGGGGGTTGACGTGTAGCAAAGGGATTAGGTGGTCTTCCTCACAATTTAGGAGAACTGACATTTGGTACACTCATGATGTAAGTCTCCCTGGCACCCAGGTATGCACTAAGGGTCTACTCATCTCACCCTCTCTGCTCTTTTCACTCTCTCTCTCTTCCCCACACTCTCCCCCTCTGCCTCTTTCTCCCTCTTCTCCCCCTCTTTCTAAGTGATAAAAAGAACGAAATTATTCCCTGAACTCTGGCTGCCAAACCCAGAGAATGCTGATCAGCAGAGTTGACCTCAGTCCACTTTTATTCCACAAAAGTGGGGGAGAGTGGGGGAAACAGACACCCCTCTCTGCTCCCTGGGGTTTGGAAAAGAGGATGGCCACCAGCACCAAGCGGGAGACCGGACAGCACAAAACTGACCAATAAGGAGTGGGAGAAAGGACCTCTATGGGGGCAGAGGAGTGGCCTCCAATGGGCTGGAAAAGGTTGGGGGAAAATCTGAGGGAATATGTATGCTTTTGACTAACCTTCAGCTTCGAAACGAAGCAAGGAGAAAGACCACTGCAAAAGCAGAAAAACAGGCAAACAGTGAAAAGAAAGTGAACTGAGCGCTGAAGGGAGGAAAAACAATACAGAGAAGAAGAGGAAGAAGAGGAGGAGGAGGAGACTGGATTTATACCCCACCCTTCACTCACGAGTCAAAGAGTGGCTTACAAACTCCTTCCCCTTCCCCTCCTCACAACAGACACCCTGTGAGGTAGGTAGGGCTGAGAGAGCTCTTTCCAGAACTGTCCTTGAGAGAACAGCTCTGACAGAACTATGACTTGCCCAAGGTCATCCAGCAGCTTCAAGTGGAGGAGTTGGGAATCAAACCCGGTTCTCCCAGATTAGAGTCCGCACACTTAACCACTATACCAAACCACTACACCAAAAAGCCTGATGGACATGCATGGCGAAAGCAAGGGGAACCACCAGCCCTTAAAAGGTCTTAGAGAACTCATGTGCTCTGGACCCTTTTCACTTTGGCTTCAGGATGGGCTATGGGATAGAGACAGCTCCAGTAGCTTTATCTGACAACCTCTGTCTGAATGTAGATAAAGGCCATGTCTCCTTGTGCTCCTACTGGATTAATCTGCAGCCTTTGATACATTGGATCATATTATCCTGTTGAAGTGTTTATAGACTGAAGTAGTTATAAGGAGATGTGCTTTGGATTGGTTCAAATCATCCTTCACATACTGGACTCAAGCAGTTGCTGTTGGAGAACAGTGGTCATTGGTATGGGACCTATCCTGCTTATTGGATGTCCCATTCTGTTGTTTGTATCTGCCTTGAATCTCAGTAAGACTCAATACAGTAAAATGTAAATAAATAATTCACCAACAATCTGTTATTTTGTTGTGGTGGTTTTCAAGCCATGGATCAGACCCTCGGGTGGTTGCAAAGCCTCTCCTGCTGGGCTGCAAGCTTCTACAGAGCCTCCATTTTAGTTCTCTTTTCAAAGGATGGCTACATAGAGACCAAAGGTGCCACTCCTCCTGTTGGTATTTGCAGGGGTAATTTCATAGAAAAAGAGGTGCAGGAGCTCATTAGCATAACTCATTAGCATAACATTTGCATATGCCATACCCCGACATCACCGGAAGTGTGTCAAAAGGCAACACCCACTGCTCAGGCTCCACTGCACTGTTTTGGATTGCTAGCTATTGGGGGGGGGGGAACACGTGCAGATCTGTCCTCACAGAGGAGGGAGAGCTTGTACCTGAATAAAACTTGGTCTTAAAGGTGCCACTGGACTGTTTTGGAT
>NW_015175372.1:841546-863673 GCF_001447785.1 Gekko japonicus
TGGGCTCTTTACTGCCGGAGCGCTGCTCCTGTGCGCTACTGCAGGAAATGACCCCTGGTTATTTGTATGCATGCTAGTGGTGGAGAGGGCTCCTACACGGCACTGATCCATCTGCTTGTGTTTTCTGTAATAATTCTACAAGCACAACATACCAGAAGGAAAGTTTTCCTAGCCTCTGCTTGAGCGGAACAGTCAACAATCAAACAAGGAAGTGAAACCAAACTACAGCACAGGCTTTTTGGCCCTAAGGGATCATGGGAAAATAAGCAGTTCAATAAGGGAACATTACCAAATTCACAACTTAGGAGGAGGAGGAGGAGGAGGAGGAGGAGGAGGAGATTGGATTTATACCCCGCCCTTCACTACCCAACGGAGTCTCAGAGCGGCTTACAAACTCCTTTCCCTTTCCCTCCCCACAACAGACACCCTGGGAGAGAGAGAGGGGCTGAGAGAGCTCTGACAGAAACTGCTCTTTTTCAAGAACAGCTGTGCCAGAGCTTGTGAATGACCCAAGGTCACATCAGCAGGTGCAAGTGCATTTTCTATTCCCGGCACTTTTGATGTGCTGGCCTTGAAACTGGTGAGATCGGAACTCTTGCTACCCCTTTTCCTGTCACATGACTCTGGTGTAATGTGCTTTCCTCAGGACTTCAATAGGTCTGGAAATGTTGGGTCCCAGGTCTGGAAAGGTTGGAGACCACTGATTTGCTGTAGGTCTTTGTTGACTTCGGTTTGCTTCTGTGTAATATAAAAAATGACACCTAAGAATGCTTAATAGATACCTGTCATCCTACATTCACTATATTTATTGTATATTTTATAAGCATTTCCTGAAATTAAATTGATTTTATAGAGTAGATTATAGCATACTGACCTGGATCCAAGTTACCCAGACAGAGCTCAGCAAGATTAATAGTTTCCTGCCTCCCCCTTCCCACACAGCCAGCTGGGGTTGCCCAAATGCTCCCAGAGATCATAGGAGACTAGAAGGAAGCACATTACATTTTACTCTCTGAGTATGATGTGGCAGTCTGTGATGGGAGGGAAAATCAACAAAAAAACATACATATACCCCTCCATCATGGAAGTACCCTTCCATAGGCAGAAAATAAAGTTGGCATTCAAGCCAATGTCATCCAATACAATTGAATAAGAATGTCATATATTATTAGATCAAAAATTTTTAATAGCCATCAGATGCAACACCTGAATACACTCCATTGTTTCTGGATCCTGCTCCACATGAGAGCATCCATCCTTCTAGCTTACAATTGTCATAATTGGGGCAATCAGAGGTAGGCAGGAAGCAGCGAGAAGCCATGCCACTGTATATGGACTCCGAACTAGCTAAGAGCCCAAGCTTCCACTAACAGGCCATCAGAGGAAGACAGAAAGCAATATGGCACCTTTCTGTCATGAATCAATGCACTTCAACTGTGAATGACCTCTGTAGTGAACATTTACAAAGATTGTCATTTTATTCAAGTCACTCTTTTTTATTCCTATGAACCTCCTTGGAAGCCAATGTTGACAGAAAACGGAGATAACGTTTTTTGTTTTAAAAAGTACTGTCATAAAAGAACTCCACAGAAAGTAGTTTCATAAACAAAATCATAGCTATGTTCCTTTTCTGTGGACAGGCGATCTAGACTCTCCTGATTCAGCTCCTCCTATCTGTTAGATTTATTCCTATTTCTCCCAGCTGCTTTTCCCTGGTGACTACTTGATCTCAACTTCTGCCTCATTCTTGCTGGTTTTCCACATCAGTTTTTGCTTCCTGCCACAGCATTAAATTCCCAGCAATAGACTCAGCTTGGCTCCTAGACCTGTTGACAGTTTACATATATCAGCTCCTAACAAGACCCTGATCTCTTGGATCATGTTCTAAATATCTTTAGGTCTAAATTTAATTTACCTCCTCAGTCTAGACAAAAATGTAATGTATTTGCAACCTAAGCAAATGCCATTTGAGGTTTCATGAATAACATCATTGTATGCAACTCACAGGAGAAAATAATGTTACTCTATTTGCCACTGGTTAGGTCTACTGTGTCCAGTTTGGATAAGAACAAATTAAACAGGCTATAAATAAACTACAGCTATTCAGAGGAGCATACAAGTGAAGAAAACATGGTTGCACTTATCTGTAACTGATGTTCATCGAGTGTCTGCCGCGGAGAAGTTTTCTACAAGCTTCTAGAATCTACAACTGAGTGCTCCCCCTACCCTCAGCTCAGCAGAGCTAGATGCTCTATTCCCGCCCAAATGGTCACATGACAAGGAGCAAAGGGAGCATTCTTCCCTCAGTCCTCTTTCTGCCTCCATGGAGATTATGAACAAAGTGTATGGCCTACAGTGGGGAAGGAGGGAGCAGGGCTTTTTTCCTGGGGGAACACGCCAGAACAGAGTTCTGGAACCTCTTCGACAAAATTCTTTTAAAAATGTTTACAAATTCTTGAGTTTTCAGTATAAAGATTGAAAATCTCATTTTTCTCTTGAGAGTTCTGGCACCTCTTTTTTTAATTTTATTAAAGCCCTGGGAGGGAGGGATGTGTGCCTGAACAGAAGACACTCAATGAAAATCAGTTACAGGTAAGTGCAACCATGTTTTCATCTTTGTGTCTTCTGTGCAGTCCCACATGGGAGATTAGCATGCTCACTTACCACAGAGGTAGGTGTGGGCCAGTTAATGGAACAGTGACTGTAACATTGCCTTTCCAACAGCTGCTTCTCTCCTAGAATCTATGTCAATAATGTTTGATGAACATCAATGGAGAGGACCAAGTCACAGCTCTGCAGATCTCCCTGATGTTGAGGTTGCATCAAAAGGCTGCTGAAGATGCTTAGATGTGCCTTCAGGGGAAACAGGCATTCTAAAACTGCTCTAGCATAGGACATCTTACTTGCAGTCGCCACCCATCTAGATAGGGTTTGTGATGATACTGCCTTCCTTTCGTTTGGGTGTGTGAAACAGAAAAAGAGATTGTCATCTTTCCTAAATGTTGAAGTACAATCTGAATAAAACAGTAATGCTCACTTGACATCTAATGTGTGCATTGTTTGTTCTACTGGGGATTGAGATTCGGGGGGAAAACACTGGTAATATTATGTCTTGAGACAAGTGAAATTGGGAAACTACTTTAGGAGTGAAGTCAAGACTGGGTCTCAAAACTATTTTGTCCTTGTGAAATTTCGCAAATGGTGGGTCGTGCCTGAGCATTCTGATTCTGATTGTTAAGTATCCTGTTCTAGTTCTTTAATACTTTCAAAGTTGTTGGTGTTGATATATATTGACAATAGATTTTCATGGTGTGTTTTCTCTTGTTCTCATTGTTCTTGCACTGTGGTCCCGACTTCCAATTTTAAATCTCTTACATAAGAAACAGTCACAAAAGACATACAAATTGGTTGAAGAAGTCATCTGAAGAAATTGTCTGAAGCTGTAGTGGGTCCTTTTCTCCACGGCAAACAAGGACTGAGGGAAGAGTGCTCCCTCTGCCCCTCATCACGTGACCATTTGGGCTGGAACAGAGGAGATGCATTTGAAATTCAAATCTGCACTCTCATCAATATGCATTTTATGTTTGCATAAGAATGCAAAGTAAAAGAAGTCCTTATTTAAGCATGAAGTGTGAAAACACCGTTAGGGACCATAGTAGCAATTTTTGAAGGGCTGAGGTAAAAGTAAGCAAAATTAGGAAGGTTCCCTAACTGACAGACAACAAAATCAGTTTTTCAGGAGAGTTATGAAATCTTTCTCTTTGGAGTTCTTAAGAAAACAACTGAGTACGCATCTGTCAAGTATGATTTCTTGACTACTGGAATCTTGCTACTTCCAATTATTTGACTGGAGAACTAACAATATCAACTAATTTTGGGTTAATTTTTTGGTCACATCTTGATTTGAATTTGGATCTCAGATTTTCAGGTCAGCTGAAATCACTGTCCTGAAATTTACAGTATCACAAAACAAGAAAGATCCAAAACACAGACACATTCTAAGGCTGAAGCATGGTTCTAAAGCATGCCTGTAGGCACCGCAGCATTTGCCAGCGTGCTTTGCTTATTTCTTGAGTGTTGGCAATAAAATCCAAAGGGATTTGAATGGAACAGAAAAACAAACAGGAAGCTTCCCTGTTAGCTGACTGAGTTACAATACAGACCACTCATCCCTGCAGTTATATCACAGCTATCTGGTCTTCATTTGTCCATACACATAGACTTACTTATATCTGTGGGCCTGGCAACCTCTAACTGTTGGCCATACAGGAAACAAACCCTACACATTATTTGAAAACTGAATCCAAACAGCATCATTATCCAAAGCAAAGGGTTGATCCTGCCAACAATGGTAGCCGCTTTGTGACTGGCCTCCAACTCCAAAAACAACCTTTACTATAACTAGTGCTATCTACAAGAACTATTTTGTGGCAGGACCCACTATTCTTTCTCAAAATTCAGAATTCACATGCTCAACAAAGTTGTGGATCCTCATTTTAAAACTTCTAGTTAGTCTGTATATTTGCCTCTACCCCTCTCCCTCCCCTCCTGCCAGATGTAAATGGCTTCAGCTGATCGGTGGGGACCACGTGGCCTGTTGATCAGCTGGAGGACCCTTTAAATTTAGCAGGAGGGAAGGAGAGGGGCACTTGTGCACCACACACTTGCTCGCAAGAAGACCCTTTAAAGAGTGAGCGAGTGTGCAGCCCGCGACCGCCCCTCTTCCTCATTCCTGATAGATCAACAGGCATGCAGTCTGATCAACAGGCCATGTAGTCCTCACCAATCAGCTAAGCCCTTTAAATCTGGCAGGAGGAGAGGGATAGGGGTGGCTGGGTGGGTGGTAATTCTTGGGGGTGGGGCTTGGGGGCATTCTCTGCCCATTCCTGGAACACCCCCTAAATCCCCCCACCAGAGCAACGAGGGGCCCAGGCAATCCTAGGTACTATTTACTTTTACTCAGATTACTCAAATACAAACTTTACAAATGTGCCACAACCTTTGCTGCAGTAGAGGAGGCAAGAGAGATGGGTGAGTATACAGACACTTCATTTAAAGGACAACAATTACAGGTTAGCAACTTTGATATGTCCTCTGTGTAGTCTCAGTTTTGGAGATGCAAATGCTTCCCCCGTCCCCTGGAGAAAGGCCCTGGCTCTTCCAACAGTTGTGTCTACTCCTATTTTCATATCAATTCAATGACAATTGTAAACAGGTGTGCTATATTGGATGCTAATATCCCATGGCACTACTGCCTTTAATCCAATGTGATGGGTGGTGTTTTCTGCACAGGGACAAGTTTGTGAGCTTTCCCCATTGTGGCTGCAGCTGCTGATACATCACAGTTGCAATAGGGTTTTCACATAACAGGTTTCCCTGCATTTTCCCTGTCCCAGTCCCCTGGCAACAGCCAGTCCCTCCCCTCACCACAAGGAGGTTTCCAGGTTTTCTCAATTTCCACCTTTCATCTCTTAAAAACTAAGTTACCCTTTCATTGTGGAAATATAACAGGAAAGGAATATCTCTGTAATGGAACTGGCTAGATACCTTTTTTTAAAAAAAATTAAAGCTGGGAATTCAGAATACCTGATTGTTGTAGCATTATAACTATATTCATTTGCAGATTTAACACACACATCCCTATGGCAAGGTGGGATTGGCCATCACAGAGAGAGGGAAAATGGCTGCAACATACATGGGATGAGGAAAATCTAACTTTCCCACCCACACAGCAGTCATCCTGGCTTTGCTGTGATATATCCCAAAAGTTTACAGCAAAGCAGGTTTGCAAAAAATATCACAGAACACCAGAGAAAACCAGGAGGTGCACTAACGTATCACAGTGCTGTGGGGAAGTGGGAAAAATATGCTTCCCAATAGCATCTATCCTGGAGCAAATAACCTATGTAAAAAAGGTTGGTGTTGAAGGGAAATTCTCTTCTCCTCCACCCTTTTTTTTAAAACAAATGAAGAGCTGATAATCACTACAGAATCTAGACCTGAGCATCTGAAAAGATGACTAGTATGCAGATCTGGCTCGCATGGAAGCTAGGTTTCTTCATCTACAGTGAATGTAGGATTGGAATCGAAGTGCTGCAGAAAAAAAAAATTACCTGGTCACCAGGCTTCCACCTGATGTACCAGCATCACTTAGGTTCACTGGGCTGGATGGGATTCTGGCAGGACACTTAGTCTTGGTTGGAAAGAGATGAGGACACAAGCCCGCAGTACGATCTATTTATTTGAACCTGACCATAATATAAGAAAGCTCAGAGCATTCACCAAAAACGGCAGTGTACACAATTAAGAAAAAGACATCTCTTGACCACCACCCGGAGACCCCAAAAGGGCATTCAGGAGGTGGTGCTGAACAGCGGGACCTTGACAGTATTTATTCCCTCTTGCAACATAATAAAAGACATACATCAAACATCCGGTGGGGTTATGAGCGCACCAGTAGCCATGCCCTTCCCCTTGATGGCACCATAAAATCATAAACTTTTCCTCCCTAAGGGCTATCAGTTAGGTCAAAGCCTCTGGCCAGAGCAGGTGAGGTATAGACAAAAATCTCTTGAGATCCAGCCTTGGGGCTTAGTGCATTTTGGCTAAAGGAATGTGAGATATGTGTGGGAAACCATTCGTTCACAGCCAGGCACCATTTTGCAAATAGGAAGCAGGCATTGGACACACTGCAGTGCTTCATAGGAAGAGACCAAAATCTGTTTTTGCTACATCTATTCAATATACCTTATACATAAATGGCCAAGTCTCCCTTAATCCAAAATTCTGCCACACAAAGCACATACCTCATACTGGAAAGAGGTGCCTCATAGAGAACTCATCTCTTTGCCACCCAACAAATGGACACATCCTCCTCATTTGGCCCAGTGCTTATGTTATGAGAGCGTGGCAACTGCTACAGGGCCATTCCTTCATACACTGTTAGGATAACATGAAAAGCTCTAGCTCAAGATAGAAGGAGCCAATCCCGTCGCTTCTGTTCACACCAGCATGAACCCTCCAGATATTGGGTTATCTTTAGGAGGGGGAGGAGCTGCAAAGTGAATTCCCCTGAAATGAGCCTGGCTTTTTTTTTAAATGGGAAGGATTGGCATTGTTCCCATACCACTGTAGTAATGTCAGATTCTAGCAGTTAAAGCACAGAGATGAGGAAACTTGCATACGTGGAAGGTATATTCCACCAGGATTGGATTAAAGAATATGTGAGATGTGTGCATGTTTTCTTCAATACAGGCCAAAAGCAGCTGTCCTCCGTAACTGCATGCATAACTGCTGGGGGGTCGCATGGTGAAAATAACATGATTCCCACAGTAAATGGACTTCTGTGAACATGACTGCTCCCTTCACTCACATCAAAGTTGGAAGATATTCTGTCTGTTAACACACATATAGTCAGTGGTAGCAATTCAGCACCATAACACCAAACAATTTTTCCTCATCTCAACTAACTGCTGTGTAACGGTCCAGCTGCCCTGACAAACTCTGAATGAGCCAATGCAACAGTGATGATATTTGCAGAGTTATGTTTTTTTTCCCTTAGGTCCCTTATAACTAATAGCCTATCCATTTTCTGACAACGCATCTTCCAGAACTGACTGCCACATAAAGTCTGTAAATGAGCTATTTACATAAGAGAAATCATGCATCCTGCTACCATGGATCTGCATTCTTTACAAATCCATGTATCTCCCAAGCACTAACAAGCGTAAAGGAGAATGATGTGGCAAAATAATAAACATGTGGGCATAACATACATTATAAATTCAAGCTTACTTTGGTACAGAAGAAATCAGTACAGTAGCATGTCTCAACACAAAAAAATATTCATTGAAAACTTTTGAAGTATTGCAATACGAACCTTCTCAACTAATATTAAACTTCCCAATTTGAATCTGGCTTTCCCCTAGAAAGACCTTGGTGTTTCAGGTCAGGAAGCAGGGAATTAGTATAGTTCCCTCTTCCTTTTCCTCCTCCCATGACCTAGGACCCTTCAAGGATAACCTCAGGGGATTTGCATCTTCCTGCCAGCAATACTACAGGTCTTCCAGCCCCACACATTCTTCCCATACCTATTCCTACCACTTTATCTCCAGAAGATATACATACAAGCCATACAATTAGCTGGGATATGCCGCTATCTGGAATTGTAAATGTACTGCCAGAAGTGTTACATGTTAAGACCAAACAGGCAGGAGCCACAGAAACAATCAAACGGTTTCCCCATATAATTGAAAAATAAAATTATCATATGGCATTGTGTGTGGAATAGCCAGGAGATGCCCCTTTGGGGGGGGGGTATTGTTTGGCTGCCAAAGCTGCAGCTCTTTTTTGGCACCACTCAGTGCAGTGACTTGCCTAAGGTCACCCAGCTAGCTTTAAGTGGGGAAGTGAGGAATCAAACCCAGTTCTCCAGATCTGAGTCCTATGCTCTTAACCACTACACCAAACTGGTTCTCAGTTTTCCCATAATCAACATATGACAGGCATTATCATGTCACATTTTTATCTTTGTTCCTTAAAAGCAGAACTGAACAAATCCTGCGCTTCTTTATGGCAGTTTTCCATAGAAAGCAGCCACTCTTTTAACTGAATTTTGCAGCTATCTCATGAGAAGTTAACATTTACATTGTAAGGGAAACAAATTACTTGGACATATTTTACTGAATCAGTAAAATGTGCTTTGGTTTAATTTCAGTGTACTTGGAACTGAATTGATTCTTGCTATGCTAAGATACAAAATAATTCCAAGTGAAAGAAAGAAAACAAAAGAAAAAGACCAAACATTACTGAAGTAGTTCTTCTTGTGTAAGTTCTTCTGATCTTTGTTCTCCTGTCACCATGGCCAATTCATCTTTTAGCTCCTGGATTTCTTTCTTTAATCGTGCTATCATCTGAAAAATAAAATAGGTATGGTTCTAATCTGGAATTTCTTGGGCAACCTCTCTCATTTAGAGCTTCTTATCTTATATTTATATCTTGTTATACATTGACACACTTTTTCTCCTTCTATGAAAATGGACAAACAGTACAAATTAAATAAAATCTGTGATTTGAATAACACAGACAGAAGATGTTATTTTAAAAGCCAACCAGCTAAGATGAAAATTAAATTAAAATATTACTGCCCCACAGCTTTGCAAAGCAGTATTTCTTCCATCTTACCCCAGAGCCAGAAAATGC
Source organism: Gekko japonicus (assembly GCF_001447785.1). Lineage (NCBI taxonomy): Eukaryota > Metazoa > Chordata > Lepidosauria > Squamata > Gekkonidae > Gekko > Gekko japonicus. The sequence goes on from NW_015175372.1 coordinate 850,748, forward strand.
CCATAGCATAGGAAATTATAATTCTGGGAAAATCCTATTTGGGATTTCCTAACGATTCACCTATCTGGAGTTACAGAGTAACAGTATGCACTTATGTGAGCACTAGATCATACATTATAACATGGATCATACATTATATAGGGTAAAGGTTTCCCTTGCTCGAAAGCCAGTCGAATCCAACTCTAGGGTTGCGGTGCTCATCTCCATTTCCAAGCCGAAGAGCCAGTGCTGTCTGAAGACATTTCCTTGGTCATGTGGCCGGCATGACTAAATGCCAAAGCAAGAAATTGCTTTCGAACAGCTAGTTTGGCAGGAGCTGGAACCAGAGACGGGAGCTCACACCGTCATGCGGCACTCGGGTCTCGAACTGCTGAACTACTGAACTTCCAGCCTGCAGTTCAGCGTCTTAACCACTTGAGCCACCGCAGCTTCTTGGTACATTATATACATGTATATAAATGTCTGTCTTTCACCTACTACTGCAGAACATCAATTGGAATAGTAATGAGTTTTTTCCAACTGAAGCAAATGTTGAGAAAATAGCCATCTCTATGAATAAATATTTGTCATTTTTAATGACAGTTTTAGCATCCAGAAATTTCTGCAAAATTCTGCAAGGAACTATAGCTTCATTTAGACAGTTAGGATTCAAGAACACAGTACTAAAATAATTGTGCTGTGTATACAAAGCCACCAAACTAGATTCATCCACGTCTTCCAGGAAGACGGCATGTGACATTTCCCAGCTGATGCCTGTCTCAGAAGATAGTTATCTCATAGTTATCATTATGCATTAGTAAAGTTTGGAATACATAATTCATGAAGATGGCATCCTCACTATGCATTGACATTGTAGTGGATATGCCTGTGTAACATATATGTATAATATAATAACATAATAATCTTCATATCAGGAGGACTTTTTAATTAGGGCTGTAATTAATTAGGGCTGTAGCCCTGACTTGGATAGCTCAGGCTAGCCCGATCTCATCAGATCTCAGAAGCTAAGCAGGGTTGGCCGTGGTTAGTATTTGGATGGGAGACCACCAAGACCAGGGCGGCTACACAGAGGCAGGCAATGACAATCCACCTCTGTTAGTCACTTGTCTTGAAAACCCAATGTGGGCTGTGGTCACACGGAGCATTAGCCACGCTACAGAGACGGAAGATAGGCGGATTTTCCGGGCGCAATCACACCGCCACATCTGGGAAGCGTAGAGCTCCCGTGGCTCACCCGAGGCTTCCCGCTGAAGATGCGGTTTAAAAAACTAGTACCCCTGAGGTACTAGCTTCCAGAAACCGTGGGGCAAGGGCGGGCGTCTGATCGCGTTTCCGGTGGTAGTTAGTGGCATCAGGCACCCGCCCATGTCCCATGAAGGGTTTTTTCCCCCCAAGTCTCCAGGATGCGCAAAAGCACCCAACGGCACATGCGCACAAGGAGGAAGTGGCGTTGGCCACAGAAGGAGGAGGAGGAGGAATGCAAGGGGGGAGCAGCCGTCGTGGCGGACCGGGGCGCCCTGCGGAGGGGGTGGCAAAGCTGAGCAGAGAGAGGCAGGCAGGCGGACTGGCGGTGGGGGGCCACGGCGCTTCACTCTGGTGGGGGGGCTGGTCCTTGAGGGCGGGCCGTGTTTCTCCGCTGTTGGGTGCAGCGGGGGCGGGGGGTGTCATTCCTGGCCATCAGCGTCGCCTCCCGGTTTTGACGGCGGAGGAGGAGCACGCGTGTGGGTGGCTCCGCGAAGTGCCTTTCCAGACCTCCAGAGCGGAGCCAGGAGGATCTCCTGGACCACCCCAGGGGCGGGGGTGTCTGTCCTGTTGGCCTCCTCAGCCCAGCCTCCAGTGCCGGCGGCCCGCGGGACCAGGTGCCCTTCCACAGGGCCTGTCCGGGCTGCGATGTCTCGCCGGCCATTCAGTAGTCCTGCTGCTGCCTAGCCGTCTGATCGGCACCTCCCCCCTAACCACGGGACCTCCACGGGACCTCCATGGGACGTCTGATCGCGCAACCGCACATTATTTTGCCCCGGGGCAAACAGCCACGCATCCCCCCCCATTTTCTGGCCTGTGTGACCAGGGCCGTGGTTGGCAATAAGGTGGCTGCAACTTGATGGCACTTTACACACACATAATTAGGGCTGTACTATAACAAAATGTTTCAGAAAGATGCTTTGGTGGGTTTAGGGACTATACTACTATATGTAATATATAGTCTGTTACTGTAGAAAAGAGAGAGATTGGATTTATACCCCGCCCTTCACTTGGAGTCTCAGAGCGGCTTACAAACTCCTTTCCCTTCCCCTCCCCACAACAGACACCCTGTGAGGTGGGTGGGGCTGAGAGAGCTCTAACACAAACTGCTCTTTTTCAAGGACAGCTGTGCCAGAGCTTATGACTGACCCAAGGTCACATCAGCAGGTGCAAGTGGAGGAGTGGGGAATCAAACCCGGTTCTCCCAGATTAGAGTCAGCACACTTAACCACTACACCAAACTGGCTCACTGAGTAATTTCTGCATCATTTAATGTGTCACGTTAATGCTTAAGCTTTGCCTCAGCACCATTTTCAGATTTCTGCTTGCTCTCCAATTTCTGCAACCCAAACCTTTTTGCTTTGTTTACTGGATGTCCCATCCTGTTGATTCTATTTGATTTATACTGTATAATCTGTCTTGAGTCTCAGTTAGAAAAGCAGACTATAAATAACATTAAATAAATAAGACCACACTTGTAAGAAAAAATAGTAGCACAGATCCCTTCAAACAATGCTGGAATATAAAGAAACAAAATAAGGTATTACAGGGATGATCTTTCAATTGAAAAAACATGTCAAAACGTTAAATGTTAGATATAGTTTTGTTTGGTTAAACAGATCAAAAGAAGTACTTTTACACAATTTGGAATGAAAGTTGCTTCTAAATTCCAAGGAATATGAAAACAAATCCCAGGCAAGAAGATCATTGTTAGTGACATCCAGTTTCTCTGGGACAATCAGGAAGTCTTTGATATCTTTTGCTTTATTAAATCTGTTTATTTCCTCTGAATGATGCTAGATTTGGGACAACTGTATTTTGCTTTATTAAATCTGTTTATTTCCTCCGAATGATGCTAGATCTGGGACAACTGTCTAAAGTAACCCATGATATTTAATGGAACCTGGTCTAAAGTCAAATAGAAGCAAAATGTTCACCAGTTTCGGACTTTTGATGAAAGACAGTTTCTAAAAGTGTACATTCTGATAATAGTGATACTAATAAGCTGATAATACAATTGTTAGTCTCCTTTATTCTGAAAAAGAATCCCTTCTACAAATATGTACAAAATCTTTGGAACACAATAAGAACATAAGAACATAAGAGATGCCAATGTTGGATCAGGCCCATCCAGTCCAACACTCAGTGGCCAGAAATACCAGTGCCATCAGGAGGTCCACCAGTGGGGCCAGGACATTAGAAGCCCTCCCACTGTTGACCCCCCCCCCAAGCACCAAGATGACAGAGCATCACTTGCCCCAGAGTCCCTATCTATACCTTGTGGCTAATAGCCACTGATGGACCTCTGCTCCATATGCTTATCTAATTCCCTTTTGAAGCCGTCCATGCTTGTAGCTGCCACCACTTCCTGTGGCAGTGAATTCCAAGTGTTAATCACTCTTTGGGTGAAGAAGTACTTCCTTTTATCCGTTCTAACCCGACCGCTCAGCAATTTCATGGAGTGCCCACGGGTTCTTGTATTGTGAGAAAGGGAGAAAAGTACCTCTTTCTTTACCTGCTCTTTCCCATGCATAATCTTATAAACCTCGATCATGTCACCCCTCAGTCGTCTTTTCTCCAAGCTAAAGAGCCCTAAGCGCTTTAACCTTTCCTCATAGGGAAAGTGTTCCAACCCTTTTATCATTCGGGTTGCTCTTTTCTGCACTTTTTCCAAAGCTATAATATCCTTTTTAAGGTGTGGTGACCAGAATTGCACACAGTATTCCAGATGAGGTCGCACCATTGATTTATATAGCGGCATTATGATATTGGCTGATCTGTTTACAATACCCTTCCTAATAATCCCCAGCATAGCATTGGCCTTCTTTATTGCAGTCACACACTGTCTCGACATTTTCAGTGAGTTATCTACTACAACTCCAAGATCTCTCTCAATACATTATTACTCTAGGATAGCTTATCTATTTTAAACACAACCAAATATCCAACATAAAAATTTTATTTAAATAAATACCCTTAACAAAAAAAAGTGAAGCAACAGACACTAGGACACTGCAGCCATGGGTGGGGGACGGGAATGAGGCAGAAAAAAATTATTCATTTCACACATGTTGTAGAGATAGGGTTGCCCACCTCCAGGTGGTGGCTGGAGAGCTCCCGGGATTACAATTGATCTCCAGGAGACAGAGATCAGTTGACATGAAGAAAATGGCCACTTTGGAAGGTGGACTCAATGGCATTATACCCCACTGAAGTCCCTCCCCTCCCCAAATCCTGCCCTCCTCAGGCTCCACCCCCCAAAATCTCCAGATAGTTCTTAAGCTGGAGCTGGCAACCCTATGTGGAGACAATAAGTATTTTTATCTTAAGAAATGGTTCAAGAAGTGGGGGGGAGATATAAGATGCAGCAGTTCCGGATTTGTCTACACATTTATAAACATTGCTAATAAAATTATAAATTGTAACTCAAGATTAATAAGGGTGTTTCCACATAGGTTATTCGCCTTGAGTTCGATGTTGTTGCGAAGTGGATTTTTCCCCTGCTTCCCTAACTGAATTGTGGTATGTTCACACAACTTCCAGGGTTTCCCCAGCTTTGTTCTAACCTTTCCCAAACCTGCTTTGCTCTGAAGTGTTTGGAAAGCTTGCAGCAAAGTCTGGATGTCTAACATGTGGATGGGAAAGTTTGGATTTTCCTGGTCCCCTCTCACAGCAGCAATTACCCCGCAACAGCCATTTTTCCCCCCTGTCACTAGGGCTTTTTTAAAAAATCAGCTATTGAATAGCATTACATCGATATACTGTTATATCAATCTGTCTATCAGGTTCCTTCAATTCTCAGCTTTAATTTTTAAAAAAACATTTACATCTGTGTTTGTTATGCCTTTTTTCTTATTTCTTTGCACATTAAGGGGATACAGACTTAGTCTAAAGAAATGAAAGCTGATAATGCAGGGAACCTGATACATATATTGGTGTATCAATATAACACTATTCAATCTCTGATTTAAACTACAGGGAAACTACAGAAGACTGTCCCTGTGTGGAAACCGCAACACACACATCATTTTTCATGCTGTAAAGCTATGTGAAAATCAATAAGAAAAGGAGGTAAGAGGGAACATGCCTTTACATGACAACAAGAAATTGCAGCTTCCAGAATCAAATTTATGAATTAGAATTAATTATGAACATTTTAGTGACTTTTAGTAACCTTTTAGTTTAAACATGACTATCATGTTTAAACAATCAAGAAGAGTCCTTACCAGCCTGGGATCAATTTCTTCATTAAGAACTGCTTCATTCTTAATAAGGGCAACACGCTGTGCAAACCTACAAGTTGATATGGATTCCTTAGGGGGGAAAAACAACTTTATTAACATGTAACCATGCAAGTGAGTCATGACTCATAAAACATAACAGCTATTTTGGGAATGGATAATAGTTCTGATATAATTTCTGTTAAATCAGTATCAACTGGCATTTGCCACCAAAAACAGCAACCCCACATTCAGCTTGCCCTCTCTGCTCAAAGTGGATCACATAATGTGAAACTATGTAATTAGACAACATAAAACATACAGTTGGACTAAGATTACAAAAGTTTTAAAAATGCAAAAAGTAAAAGGTAAACATGATATATCACAAACAACACAGAAAATGGAATTACAAAAGCAGAAGACAATGCCACAAGTGCACAGATTTGTCCCCAACAGGGAGGAGGGATAACCCAGGAAACTACAGGCCACTCAGTCTGACTTCTGTCCCAGGAAAGATACTGGAGCAGATTTTGAAGGGATCAATCTGCGAGCATCTAAAGGACAACTTGGTGATCCAGGGAAGTCAGCATGAATTTGTCCACAAGAAGTCCTGCCAGACCAACCTCATTTCCTTTTTTGATCGAGTGACGAGCTTACTGGATCGAGGGAATGCTGTTGATGTTGTTTACCTGGATTTCAGTAAATCTTTTGACAGGGTTCCCCATGATGTTCTGATGGGTACACTAGAGGACTGTGGACTGGACTCTAGGATAATTAGATGGATAGGGAACTGGTAAGAGAACCGCACTCAGAGAGTACTGGTCAATGTCATTTCATCTGAATGGAGGGAGGTGTCCAGCACGGTGCCACAGGGCTCAGTTCTGGGCCCAGTACTTTTCAATGCTTTTATAAATGATCTGGAAGAGTATGTGGAGGGGCTACTCATTAAATTTGCGGATGACACCAAATTTGGAGGAACAGAAGATACAGAATTCAATGAGATCGAAACACATTGGAAAAGTGGATGGATGTGAACAAGATGCATTTAACAAGGATAAGTGCCAAGTTCTACATCTGGGTAACAAAAATGAGGAACACGCATACTGGAAGAAGGATACACTTCTGGGTAGCAGTGTGTGTGAACAAGATCTTGGGATATGGGTGGACCATTTGTTAAATATGAGCAGCCAGTGTGATGCAGCAATAAAAAGGCTAATGCGATCTTGGGGTGTATCAACAGAGGCATAACATCCAAATTTTCCTTAAAATCTGCCTCCATTCCTGAGGACTGCAACGTAGCTAATGTTACCCCCGTCTGACGTCGATATCGGGTAAGTTGGTGAAAACTGTTATTAAGGAAAGAATTAGGAGGCACATTGATGAACATAGAACTATTGAGACAGACTCAGCATGGGTTCTGTAAGGGAAGACCTTGTCTCACTAACCAGTTAGTGTTCTTTGAGGGAGTGAACAAACATGTGGACAAGGGGGACCCAATAGATGTTGTTTACCTTGACTTCCCTATGGCAGAAAGTGAAGAGGACCTAAAGGGCCTCTTGCTGAGGGTGAAAGAGGAGAGCGCAAAAGTTTGCTTGAAACTCAACATCAAAAAAACTAAGATCATGGCATCCAGCCCCATCACTCCTTGGCAAATAGTAGGGGAAGTCGTGGAAGCAGTGACAGACTTCACGTTCCTGGGATCCAAGACTACTGCAGATGATGACTGCAGCCATGAAATAAAAGATGCCTGCACTGCGATGGCAGACCTAGACAGCATCATAAAAAGTAGAGACATCACCCTGCCAAACAAAAGTCCGTATAGTCAAAGCAATGGTATTCCCAGTAGTAATGTATGGCTTCAAGAGTTGGACTATAAGGACAGCTGAGCGCCGAAGAATAGATTCTTTTGAATTATGGTGCTGGAGAAGACTCTTGAGAGTCCCTTGGACTGCAAGGAGATCAAATCAGTCAATCCTAAAAGAAATCAATCCTAACTGTTCCCTGGAAGGCCAGAGACTGAAGCTGAAGTTCAAATACTTTGGCCACCAAATGAGAAGGGAGCACTCACTGGAGAAGACCCTGATGCTGGGAAAGATTGAAGGTAAAAGAAGAAGGGTGACGGCAAAGGATGAGATTGTTAGACAGTGTTATTGATGCAACGAACATGAAATTAAGCAAACGGAAGACAGGAGGGCCTGGTGTGATGTGGTCCATGGGGTCGCGAAGAGTCAGACTTGAGTGTGCAACTGAACAACAACAACATATTGAAGAAAAGGGGTTAACATACATCTATGTTCCTTTTTTCAATTGATAGTGTTGCAATCATTGTGGTCATGCAGTTTCCTCCTAAGCTGTCTCTTAGCACTGAGGTCATCATAGAGTTCCTGTAAGGAATATGAGATCGGTGTTTCTCCGACAGGGCAATAATCACCTGCAAGAACAGAAATGGAAAACTCCGTATTATTTTGCTCTTGGCTTCTTGATAATATCATTTTACAGCTGAGCAGTTTCATCAAGGAAATAATATTATACATTAGTGAACGCAACTCACTTTGGTACTTAGACCTAACTTAGCAAGCCTAAGCAGGTCAACTCAGAAGTGAGTTCCATGTTATTCAGTGAAACGTATTCTCAGGATACTGTCCTTAGGATTGTAGTCTTACTCTGCTAGACTTAAATATTTAATTTAGTATGTACCAACATTTGTATAAATGTAGTATAATGAAATGTATCACCTTAACTGTGCAATCCTAAACAGTTACACCCTTCTTAGCTGAGGGACTTCAGTGGACTTAGAAGGAAGCAACTCTGTTAGATTTGCACTGTTAGTTACACCTATTTGCTTTTTCAACCTATCTTTCCACATAAAAGAGCCCTCTAGTACAGAAACAATGCTAGGATTAAGACAATAATGCTAGGAAAAGTTGAAGGCGGCAGGAAAAGAGGAAGACCCAACATGAAATCGATTGACTCAATCAGGGAAGCCACGGCCCTCAGTTTGCAAGACCTGAGCAAGGCTGTTAACAATAGGACATTTTCGACGTCATTGGGTCAGGTCACACGGACATTTAGTGCGGGCTTCACTGCTGATCCCTCGCGCTTTACAGTTTCCTGTTCATATAGGCAAACCCACCTCCCGCACGGAAGCGGGCTGACTCCCGCGGCTTCCGCTGTTTTTATCCGCGTCTCCTGACACCCGTTGGAACAGGTGTTTTCCTGATATCTCACGCTTTGTATCCGCGGTTTTGGTATCTGGACAGCAATCCGCCGTGACCGCGCTACCCTCCCACCCCCTTTTGTGTGTGTGTATGTTTCCAGTTTAAGTTATGCGCATGTGCAAACAGGCACTAGCTTTTATTTTGGTCTTTTTTAGTTTGCATGTACGCCCAAGCGCATGGGAAGACAAGCGCATGCGCAGGTTGTTTTTTTTTAAAAAAACCCCACGCCGCCACGGGGACGGCGTGCTGTGTGATCAGTACTTCATGCGAGTGAAGCGGAAGACAGAGGGACCGTCTGACCACCTCCAAGCGATATAAAATGTCGCGGATAAAAGAACTGCGGGAAAACTAGCGGGGTAAGAGGTCCGTGTGACCGCGGCCTTTAATTCATAGGGTCACTATAAGTCCTTGATGGCAACATACATGCACAAAACAATAAAATCAGCAAATACTCGTATCAATACAATCAGTTGTCAATATTTTTAACTACTGCTCATTGGGCAATCACACAATGGAATATGCACAAGCACAGATAAGAAAGTGCCACTTCAGAGTGACAGGCTCTGTTCTTCTTCTTCACCAGCACTTTGACATTAACTGTCCTCATCTGCCCAATTCCTTCTCAAGTCTGCCAAGGCACAGAACTAACTTTCTCATCCTTATCATGGGGAAAGTGGGTGGGTTGTGGGACTGCACAGACAGCCATCAGTAAAACAACTGTTACAGATAAATGCAACTCTCGCCCTTTCTGCACTCTCCTTTTAATCCATGTTTACTGTGGTGTCCTCCAAGCAATTCTGCACTAAAATTGAATTCAACCTTCTTTTAAATCCAGATCCCCCGCCCCATTCTGCACTAAAATTGAGTTCAACCTCCCCCATTCTGCATTATATTCCCTTCCTTCAGTGGTCAGCCCGGTTTCAGCCTGCTGTTGCCCCAGGTTATTTGGATGCTGCTTTGCCGTGGACTTAATTTGCTTTGGCTCAAACACTGAGAAAATCCGGAGTGACAGCAAATGTGGAAGGGACCTCTATTGCTTCCTTTGTGGCTTTTATGCAGTCCCATACATAGAAAAACCCACAAATGTTAGCTGGAAGAGGGAGTACAGGCTCTTTTATTGATAAAGGCTCTGCACTACTGCTTTGACAATATGAGCCTCTTTCCAGGAATTGTTACAGTAAGTAAAGAAAAGCCATTGAGGAAAACTGATGCATCTCTTTTTCAGGCTTTTTTGGGACTACAGTTCCTACTTACAAAACTGAACCTAACTATGTCTTCTTCACTGCTCTTTCCTCACTAGTATTCTAGGTTTGAGTGATTTTTATGGGATTTGTGAAGGAAACCATCTTAGTCAAAGATGGTGCTCTGTCTTAGCTGCCTTTAGCCTTGATTCAAGAAGTACCTTTGTCAGACTTCCGGTTCATGGATTGGTGATGGCGGTCGCTCTCCCCGGACCTCGGGGGAGCGATTAGCACACCAGCGGCATGGAGGGGTGCTACCTCAAGTGGCATCCCCACGGAGCCTTTGTGATAGGCTCCAGGCCAGAGGGCTTTTGAGAGTTAGCCTCTTCGACGGCTCAATGCCAGAGAATTGAGGCTTCCCTCCACCCTGACGGTCCTGCTGTCGTGTGGCCTTCGAGCACAAGCTAATTCGACCGGGACAAGTGTGGGAGATTGAGCGGAATAACGAATTATGTGAGCGAGGTCAGAGATATGACCAACAATGAACGTGAGTTCAAAGTAAATGAAGTATTTTAAAAAAACGAATCACCCCCCGTGGGAAAAGCGGAGTGCAAAGAGGGATGCCTCTTAAGCGCATGGACAGATAAACGTATCAAGGGGGAAAGGAGGAATTAAACAGCAAGTTTGTTTTGAGAGACTTACGTGAGTGCCGATAGTGAGAAGACGAGTTTTTTGAGCCCTTGCAAAGCGATTTGAAATTGTAAACAAAACTGTAAAATGGCAGCTTCCCAAGGAAAGTTAAAAGCGAAAGCACCGGGCAGTCAGAGCCCCAAACCGGAAGAGGGAGCAGACGTCATGAAGATGTTAGCGGATATGCTCAAGTAGATGATGGAGCAACTCAACGGTATTAACCAGCGACTGACCTCACTAAACCAAAACTTCGCTCTACAGCAGCGCCAGCTGACAGAAACGGAGAAGAAAGTGGAGCATGCAACTGAGAAAATTACAGAGATGGACACCACAAATAAGAAAATGAAGAAAAGAGTGACAGATGTGGAAACAACACAAAACCTCCAAGAAAACCGTCTGTTACAGCTGCAAATGGAAAAGACCAACATGATTCTCAGATTCCAGGGAGTTCCTGAAACTGAAAAAGAAGATTTGAAGAAGACTCTGGGTGAGATTATTGCTCTAGTAACAGGCTTACCAGCGGATGAAATAGTAAAAGATATGGAGACTGCCTATCGGGCTTACTCCAATTATATTTTAAAAAATAGCCTGCCTGGAGAGATTGTGGTCAGATTTGCAAGAAGACAGACCAGAGATGCTATATTAAAGGAAACCTCGGCAACTCCACTGAAATTGGGGGATACAACCATTAAGACTTTAAAAGACATTCCATTTGAAATTCGTCAAAAGAGGAAAAGCTATAAGAACTTAATCTCTTTTCTTCAAACCAATGGAATTCAGTACCTGCGGGAGCAATGAAAGTTGTATATGATTTCAGAGATTGAAAACCGAAGTAAAGGCAGAAGGACTTTGAAAATCGCCTTTTGAAGTAAAGAAGACGCTCAGAAAGTTCTCTCATAACAACTAATATAATTAACATAGAAGCTGTGAAAAACAAGAACTTTACAAGTATATTGTTTTACTTACACTTTTATTACTATCATTTAGTTTAACACGGATATGATCTCCTTCTCTTGGGTTTTTAGTTAGTGTGGGTTTCTTTTCTTTATCCATAGTTGTAGTCCCCCTTCCTATATTTCTTTGTAGTTACATAGTCTTATGAAAAAATAATAAAAATATCCCTTTGGGGTTTTTTTTAAAAAAAGTACCTTTGTCTTCTTGGCAAGAAAGGTGTGACCTTCTTCTAAACCTGTGCAACAAAGCTGGTGACAACTTCATTGGACAGCTTTATTTCTGCTTTGCTGGATTATAGAACAAAAATCTAAGCCTACTCTTTAAAAAGAAGTAACCGGACAACTCTTTTAAAAAAAATATACTTTCTTTATTGAATTTTAAAGACATAACAAACACAGATAAACAAACAAACAAATACCCAACCAAAAATTACATTTTCAACATCATTGCAACAGTCAAACTTAACTTTAAAATATTTCTTCATATCTTATGTATTTTCCACTGTAACCCAACGCATATTTCTCATAATTTATCAATCTACTTTTCAACCCAAAAAATAAAGGTTCTTAGACTTACATTCTAAAGTAATTACCTATCACCTTATCTTCTTTTATTTAATTCAACGGATATCAACAACAGCTCAGTTCTTCAATAGTCTTTTCAGCAAAAATTTCTCGAATATTTAACCAGGCCCCAACAGGTCCATGACCTTATTTTCCAATCTTAACCATATATTTTATATATTATATTCTAACAACAAATTAGTACTCACAACTTTAGTCTTATTCTATTCCTTTACATTATCATGGCAGAAATAACCCCTATAAGCAGCATTAGAAATAAAAAAAATTTAAAAAATAACTCAAGTGTTTATAGCCATTTACTGGGGGGTATCCAAGCATATAATTAACCCCAAAAATCAAATATTCAAAATTAAAATCCTTTTAAGCAACAACAGAAATAAGCTTTGAAGATAACACAAAAGTACTTAACCATTAGGCTGCACAGAGGTTTAAAGTTCTTATTATCATTCCAAAATAAATCAGAATATATTCTAACAACAATTATTACTCACAGCTTTAGTCCTATTTCATTTCTTTACATTATAATGGCAAAAATAACCCCTGTAAACAACATTAGAACTAAAATTTTAAAAATAACTCCGGTGTATATAATCATTTACTGGGGAGTATCCAAACATATAATTAGTCCCAAAAGCCAGATATTCAAAATTAATGATCTAGAGTCAGATATAAATTAATTTTTTCCACTCTTTCTTTTTTCCCCAGGTAAAAGTTATTAATAGACTACCCCAATCCTTCTTACAGTAGTTAGTTTCTTTGTATTATGATAACAAAAATAATCCTTTTAAGCAACAACAGACATAAGCTTTGAAGATAGCCCAAAAGTACTTAACTATT
>NW_015175372.1:863685-940658 GCF_001447785.1 Gekko japonicus
GTCCTTAGTTTTTTTCTTTGGTTTTTTCATTTTTTTCTTTTTACACTTCTTCATATCTGCATTAAGTTGCTTTCGGGCATTTCCTTCTGTAAATCCTACTGTCTTGGCTCGCTTTGCAAAATGCTTTACTCGACTTTTTATCTGGGAGCGTTTCTTTTCCGTCTCCATACAAAATGAGTCTTGTGCTTTTTTCTCTTTTTCTGAAATCACAGAACGCTGACATTGCAGGGGCTCCTCCTTCTCTTCCAGGTCTGGTTTCTGTTTGCTTTCCAATTCTAGGTCTTTATTTAGAAGGTTCTTAATAATACTTTTGCAGGCAGCTTCAGCTGCCTGCCACACCTTGTTAAATAGAATTTCTTTGAATTGGTCCAAGGTTATATATCCAAGTTCACTGTTTTCTAAGTTAATTAATATTGTTTCTCCTGCTGAGTCTTCTTCCTTTTCCCCAATTAACGCCATTTCCTTATCACTGCTCCGTTCCTTTCCACGGCCGCTTATATGTTTCAAAGTTTGAGCTAATCTTGTGGGAGTCATTTAATGAGGGTCATCATAGATTGTAAAGAGAGCAATTGCGTACTCACAAGTTTCTTTTGTTGCAAGACGAATCAAAGGAAAAAAAACATAAACGAAACAGTCTTTAAAATGGCTGGTCGCAGCTAAATAAAAACATGGGAGCCATGTTTCTTTCCCTCGGTCGCTCCTGCTTCGAGGCAAAAAATGGCTCACCCCCACACTTGCCAGGTGCGGAAGGTGACCGAGTGAAGCCTCCTGCTAACCCCCCTCCCTCCAGGAGGTTGGGCGATGCCCCCGGTGAGCCAGGAAAACATCAAAGGAGCAAAGAGGGGAGCAGGCAATTCGGGAGTTCCCAAAAATGCCTGCTCGCTCACTGCGCCGTACCAGAAGACCAGCTGGCCATAACCGGACAACTCTTCAGTCGATGAAAAGCCATTCTTAACACACAAGAAAAAGACCTGGAGCTTATCTGTCAACAATGACAACAAATAAAATGAATAGGTTAATGATCTCCCCTGCCTCTTGACTGAGATAATGGGTATCAAAAGTCACAGTAAGACTCACAAATATTTTAAACAACATTGGGTGAGAGTTTCCTTAATGAAAGTTTGGGAGCCAATTAGAAAACAATTCTATCCGGTGAGGACGGCAAGGAAGAAGAAGACAGCAAACCTAGTGATGAAATGGACTCCACTACTTCCGATGAGGACTCTGTCTCCGAAAAAGGGGCAGCAGCCCCTAAGCGAGAATATTAATTAAGGGTTAGAAAAGATAAAACGAAATGAAGGCTGAAGAACTCTGAGTTGTGCCTTAAGGCCTTAAAGATATTAATGATGCTCTTGTGATTTTCTTTAAATAGTGAAAACAAATAATATAGCATGATCGACTATGTTCAATGTAATCATAACATTTTAGATTAACACTGATACAAGCTATTCTAATGATCTCCTATTCTTGGGTTTTTAGTTTGGTTTTCTTTCCTTTCTCCCATAGATGTAGTTTTCCCTTCCCTTTTTTTCGTTGTAGTTTATAGAAAATGCAATAAAAAATCCCCTCCGGGGGCTTAAAAGAAAAGAAAAGAAAATAATTCTATCTTAAGATTCCCAAATTTGTAGCTCCCTTAGAAGCATTTACAAACCCGAAGACATACCAAGAAGAGCCAATAAAAAGATTATCAAGACTTATTAGATTCTAAATGTAACTTGAAACCTTTGTCTGAGCTAAACTGGTGGTAAAAAGCTCAAATTGAATCAAGGTATATTAAAGATAAAGCAATAGGATTCTATGAAAACCTTTTAGAAATTGATAATTTAATGCTGTTTGGTGAACAGAATTTCATAAGAAAAATTTATGTTTTGTTGTTAGACTACAAGATGTATGACAACACCATTAAAAGTGTTATGATACATTGGGCACAAAACCTGGGTCATAATATTGAGTTAGATCACTGGTCCCAGATTTGGGGAAAAAATATTAAGATCACGAAAGCAATTTCTTATAAAGAAAACATATATAAGATGTTTTATAGATGGTATATTACCCGAGAAATTGGCTAAATTTGATCCTAAATGTTCAAATATTTGTTGGAAATGTCAAAACAAAGTGGGATCCTTTTATCATATTTGGTGGTTGTGTGATAAAGCAAAAAAATACTGCGCTTGGATCCATGAAGTATTGCAAAAAATCTTAAAATGTCATATACCCTTTACTCCAGAAGTATTTCTTTTTAATATTTTGCCTGAAACTTGTAAAAGAGATGACTCCTATCTTATATTGTACTTAACTACTTCTGCTAGAATTTTGTACGCTAAATATTGGAGGAGACCTGAAATGACAAGTAAAGAAGAATTTATTAACAAAGTACTCCAATCAGCTGAAATGGATACACTGACTTTATTGTTGAAAGGCCACACAGAAAGTACATTTGAAAATACATGATCCAGATTTTATACTTGGTATGAGAATTTCAACAGGACAAGCAATTTATCACAGTAGAAGACATAAAGTAGAAGAATTTTTTTAACATTTAGAAAAAGAACCTTTTAGCTTTAAATGGTTTATTTTGAATTCTTTATAAGAAGGTATCAAAATTACTATTCACATGAAATTAATACCCCCATTTATGTTATGTATGTTTGTTGTGTGTATGTTTGTGAAAATAAATTTTAAAAATCTTTTTTTTTAAAAAAAAAGCCACAGTAAGAAACATTTCATGCACCAAAACTAACAAAGGTTCTATGATAAGGCATGTGCATGTAAGATTCCATTTGTGGTACTGCAGAGGGGACACAAATGAAACCAGACAAAGTTAGCATGGCATATTAAAATATGATAAAGATATTAAAACAGTATTCACCTAGGAACTTCAAATGTCTTACAAACGAAAAATATTCTAGCTATTCATCCATAAAAATACAGGCTGCTTGAGGACCTCTTTAGAGCAGGGATCTCCAAAGTCACAGTGCAGCCACCAAAAAGGCCCTAATTTTTTTCACCAACTTTCTAATCTTACTCAAGCCCAGAAGGGCTTCAGTTGATAACTTAGGTATATAGAGGGCTCTTTTTAATTGTTTATTTATTTAAAATGTTTATGAGGTGCCCTTTCTTCCATATGGAGCTCAAGCCAGCTCACAATATAGATAAAACACATAAAATTCATTTTAACACCACCACCACCCAACTTTAAGATCACAGTTTAGGACTGCTAGTAAACTAATCAAATTAATTAAATAAAAGATAAAGCATTCCTTTATCCCACACCTATGCTTTGCAGGGCTTTACAAGTCAAAACCAGCAATTTAAATTGTACCCAGGACGTAACTGGGAATCAATTGCCCCGGTAACACTGGCAAGATACCGCGGGGGGGAGGTGTGGTTGTTTGCCCCGGAGCGAACTACCACGTGGCCGCTGGATCAAACGTTCCGCCGACGTCCCGTAGTTTGGGGGGAGGTGCCGATCATACGTCAATCCTGCAGCGCGGCAAAGAAGCGGCACGGCGGGGGTTGTGTTCTTTTTTTTAACCGAAGTGTGCGCATGCGCCGTTGGGTGCTTGTGCACATCCCGTGGAGACTTGGGGAGGGAAACCTTTTTGCGACGGGACACGGACAGGCGCCGGATGCCACGAGCTACCACCAGAAACGTGATCAGATGACCGCCCTTGCCCCGCGGTTTCCGGAAACTAGTACCTCGCAGGTACTAGTTTTTTATGGCGCATCTTCGACGGGAAACCTCGGGTTAGCCATGGGAGCTCTACGCTTCCCAGATGTTGCGGTTTGATCGTACCCGGAAAATTTGCCTATCTTCCGTCTCTGTAGCGTGGCTAATGCTCTGTGTGACCACAGCCAATGTTTAGCTATTGGAAAACAAACATAACATGTCCTCTGTAAACCAGAACAGGCTACAACTAGGATGCCATATTTTGCTTCAGCTGAAGTTCCAAATAGGTTTCAAAAAAGGCTACATAGTCACAGTATTCCAAGCAAACAGGTACTGTGGCATGTATCCCTGTTCATCTATCCCTGTTTCCTGAAGGGAGTGCAGGTGGTGAAATCTCCTAGACACATCACCAAGGTTTCCAAAAGCTGAGTCCTAAAGCAAACCCAAGAGGTGAACTTGTGCTTTAAAGGGAATTGGTAACATCCAGAGGCAAACCAAACTCCACAAGGTATCAATTTGGCCACCATCAACATCTATCTCATCTGGGCTGAGTTCAGCCAGCTTGCCTTCCTCCAGTCCATCTTGGCCTCCAGAATCTACATGGAAGTTGCTGTGTTACAAGGGAAGTTCTGCTGCTACAATAATTAGGACCGGGATGTTCATTCAACATGTGTTTACTCCCTAGAATCCGAAACAAAGTTATATCCTTCTAAACCCATTGACTGTAATGGAAGGATGCAAACCCTTCATAGAATTGCAATGCAGAAGACAAAATCTTCTTGGTAATATTTATAAGCTACAGCAAATCTAAATATTTTATTTTAAATTCCAATATGCCAAAATAAAAAAGTGTGGGGCACACAGTTAAAGAAAGCACAATGTACATTTTCTTAAGTCTTTCATCTGCTTTTCTCCTTGAATGTTTGCCTTACAGGCTTACACGTACCCAGTTATTGTAGCTTTAAAGCAGTTGGTTTAAAGAAATTTTTGGAAAAAGCAATGTGTTTGTGAGAGGACTCCAAAATCAACAAAACTCTGATATTATGCTGAATGCTTACTAGGCTATGAAAACAATACTCTACATTGAAACTTTAGGGTAGAAAAATCTGTTTCTAGCAGGTGCAATATTTTCTTTTCTGACAGAACGCATGAAACATGGATAAGGTTCTTTAAACTATTAATATGGACACAATTAACACAATACAGTAATAATAATGTACTCAACAGGTTACTACTCTGCTTTGATGTACTTCAAGCATGTCCCCCTACATAGAGATCTAAGTTTTGTGGAATGGGGTGGGAGGGTTTAAAAAGCAACATAAGGAAGAAATATTAGAAATAAACATGTGAAGTGCTGAATCAGAAAAATATTTCTGTTGCTGAGTTTTCTAGATAAATAAAAATGAGAATAGACTTCATATTTTCAAGAGTTGTAGGCTGGATTGGCTAGGTTTAAGGATTTGGGGAAAATAGGATTAACATTACATTTCAAAATGTGAAAGTAAGACCTATCTCATAAGATTTGCAGGGGTTTAGGATATGCGGTCATTGTACTAAAATGGTACAAGAAACTACTGAGCTGTTGGGGCTTTGTTTAAACCTTCTATGAAATATATATGCCTTGCTTTGATATGGAACAACACACTTACTATTGCAACATTTCAACAACTTTCACTGAAATTATTTTTAAATAAGAATTGCAAAGTCCCCCCAGGGGGCGGGGAAAACCCCGCCCGAGAGGCCCGTTACCCGCTGGCGGCAGATAAGGGCCCTGGGTGGAACCCCACCCCCAAAGCACGCAACATGCCCAGCGTCAGCACGTCACCTGGAAGTGACACAATCATGTCGGGCATGTTGGTTTTCCCTCGGATGATTGTGGCCCCGCCCCCAACGTGCCCAATGTGATTGCATCACTTCCGGGTGACGTAATTGCGCATGGACTCCCAGACCAGCACTGGACTCCCCTGCTTTTAATGAGGTGAGGACTTGGCAACCCTAGTTATATAACAAAGGGACAGTGTAGTAAAATGGTGCAAGGGTAATTATATCTGCCATGCTGTTGACTCAGATAAGCTACACTGATACATGTTATATTCTTTTCCGAATGTTTATTAAATAGCCACAATGCCAAGTGCAGTGGAACATGAATATGCTAAAAGCAAACTACTTTTCAAAAGTAGTCATAAAATGAAGAATTAAACTTTATGTGAAGTTTACCTGTTCCAAGAAATGTAATGACAGATTAATATATTTGGCCTCTGTCAGCAGCTGACCTCCAACTCCAGACTTTGCAACACGCTCTGAACCAGCTAGATCCACTAAATGTAGTTTGGAGCGTCGAATGGTTGCAGATCCTGGTTCTTTGCTGGAGATGTGAATGGTGAAAATGCAGTGTGAACGAGTGGAGGCTTGGTTCATTGGAGTCTGTGTAGGAAAAAAAGCATAAGAGATAGCTGTAGCTCACTTAATAGCATCCATGCTAACAAGGGATGAAGGAGAGATATCTGTTGACCTTGTAGACAAGACACACTGAAACATATTAGCCTGTACACAAATTAGTTTCTTTTTCACAGTGTGCAATCATTAGTTTATTTATCCTCCCAAAACCTCTAAATATTATTAGGTAATTATTACTGCCAATTTATATATGGGAAACTAAGGTTGAGAGGATACCTGAGACTACTCAGTGGCATGGATCACAAACAACAAACCAAGATTTGTTATTACAGGGGGGAAACTAGGGGAATCCTCAAGTTCATGCAATCACTGCCCTCTTATTCAGCTCAAAAACTAATAATTTCCCTTTTGGGAAGAAACCACCGTTTGTAGTTTTGTCCATATCACAAACTGTCACCTATACATAGAATGCTTCTTTTGGATTAAATGTGTAGATCAAGAATGAAATTATAATTGTTAGAGCACCAAGCGAAGCTCAGCAGTTATCTGGTCCTTTGGAAGCTGCTGTAGTATGGGCTTTGGTCATTAAAAATAAACAAGGTCTATTGTCCTTTCTCTTTTATGTAAAACATGGGTGGTTTTAAATTGTTGACACTGAACATGAAAGACCTAAACTCTCATAATAAAAGATGAAGGTATTCAATATTACTTAAACAAGAAAAGGTTGATGTTATCTTTTTACAGTAGATTCACATAAAACAAAAATGGTTTTTGTAACATATGAATATAGGACCTACTTACAAAGTATCTGACCCGACTGAGAAATGGGGAGTAACTATTATAATTTGAAATTACTGGCGATTCAAATTAATGTCCATGAGACATTACGTAATAGGAAAGACAGGTATCCAATGGTAAGAGAATCCATTTTCAATGAAATTTACACATGAATGGCCCCGTTCACATGGAGGATTTGCTGCGGGAGAGCGACGATTGAATGGCGGATTTTCCAGGCGCAATCACACCGCAACATCTGGGAAGTGGAGCGCACCCATGGCCAACCCGTGGCATACCGCCGAAAATGTGGAGTTAAAAAATACCTGGTCGAAGGTAGTAGCAACCGGTTTGCCATGGACTGCCTCTGGAATGCATCAGTGTGATTGCGCCGGCGCGCTGCTTTTCCCTCTGGCCCCTCGTTGACGCGGAGGGAAGGTACCGTGGCATGCCGGCGACGTGTGGGATCGCATTATGGCACGTTAAATTGCAGCGCCGCAAATAGCCACGCCTCCCCCCCCCCGTGTTATCGGGCCCCTGTGACCGGGGTCTATGTATGTATATGGATGTCATTAAACACAGCCCTATGGAACCTTAATGCCAGATACTGTATATGCACAATCTGTATATGATTTCTTTATCATATTCTGTTTAGTGCACTAGTAATCCAAATAGTCATGTCTTCCCACATGAGGAAGATTCATTTTGGCCAGTAAAAATGTAAACTGCTAGGGGGATGTAATAATGTAACACTAATGTAGCCATAATCCTTCCACCGCCACCACCCCGCTTAAGCTTTTTTTCTCATTCCATATACACATAGAACTCAATATAGGGCACAGAGAAACAGAAATAGAAAGCAGTTGTCAGAATCTCCACAGAAACAATAAGGCCTCTGTTCCTTGTGTCCATCTCTTATGAAATTTCACTGCATAATCCACTTATGCAGCCATTCAGATCACTTGAAATTTAAAAAAGCAACCATCTTTAATCAGGATTTCACTGATTTTTACTCAGTGTTGTTTGAAAGATCCCAAACATATGTATCATTGGAAAGAAGGAAGATTAAAGAATGAGTCAGTCTCTAAACAGATGGTTACTGGTGTGACACTATATGTAAAATAAATAAATGGATCACAGTGACTAGAAAATAATTTCAACATCAGGATGCCCTGACATCATGAACGACAATGCTCAAATCCTTCATTATCTCATAAGAGGAGCAAAAAGGGCAAACTGTTTTATTCGAATAGCTTCTATGAGAAACACAGCACTTATTTTGGCTACACTATATGCCTGCATAGTAACCACTGTAAAAAAGTTTTCCAGAACAGACAGTGGCTTCTGCATAGCCTCAAGCCATTACATGGCAAAATAAGTTCATGTCTATCACAAGTTCATGCTATCTGGAAATACTCAATTTAGTTCATTCTAGGTCAACTCTCATTGCTCACTAGTTGCCTTTTAATATCTGGATATGTAACGATGCTTATAGCTTTGAACAAAATTCAACTTCACATAGGGATTTCTGGTTAGAAAATTGCTGCAGTTGTTTCTGATTATTCCCTTATATTTCCAGTATATTCGTATTGTGAAAATGTGTGGCTTTCCTAAAATTGAAATAGGTGACAGATCAAAAATATTTGTTATGCAGGCCAATACATTTAGGCAGCTACAAGTTTGTCACTGTGGTCGCATGAAAAATCACCACACAGAACAATATGGATTACTAGGTCTTTGCCTTAGAGAACTCCCTCTTTTCAACTAGATTCAACCAGCTTAACACCATCTCATGCTGGCTCCTGACATGCTTCAGTTCTGCTCCTGCTTTTAACCTTCTGGTCTGTTTGATCGTCCATTAAAACTTGGTAAAAGTTTCTGCTTTTAGTCACCTGGCCATAATTTTCCATTTTTGTCTTTGAGGCAAATGATCAGTGTGCTGGCTTCCTTTTCCACTGTCGCTCTGGGATGGGGGTGTTTGTCCACATGTCAACACTTAAATTGGAGGCATGGTGATACACAAACATGTCAGAAGCCAGCATTAGATGGTGTTAAACTGGTTGAATCTAGTTGAAAAGAGGGAGTTCTCTAAGGCAAAGACCTTGAGACCATATACAAAGCTCATGGAATATGAAGGAAGTTGAAGGATTCTACCTGGCTAACCTTACCTAAAAGATCCCTAAATTTATGGTGATTAAAGCTGATCATTAAGAACACAACAAGGATTTTAGCTTCAGCTCACAGGTAAACTAAGAAGGCATTTTCCCCTCCCTTGGAAACAATGGAGGATAGGGGCATCTACTGCTGGGGCTCACAGAATTGGACCCCATGGTCCAATCTTTTTGAAAATTGGGGTTATTTTTGAGAAGAGGCACCAGCAGCTATGCTGCAAATTTGGTGCCTCTACCTCACAAAACAGCCCCCCCAGATACCCCCCAGAACGATTCCCCATTATAGCCTATGGGGCCCATTGACTATCATGGTCCCCGTAGGGTATAATGGAGCGACGAGGGAGAGAATTGATTTTTTTTTGCACACTATTAATATGCATTTCAGTATGATCTGTAAGCTGCCTTGAGTCACAGGGAAAAGTGGGATATAAATAAGTAGATTGGGCAGGTTGATAACATTTAAGCAGCTTCCTGTTTGTTAGGTTAGGCAGTGATTATTTATGACAGTGATTATTCCATCTCTGTTATACTTGACCTGTAATTTGTCATAGTTCACTAAAATAACCAAAATGGACTGCAAGAGTCCCCCCCAAAAGTGCTGATATGTTTTCTAAGGGTCAGTGCAGGGTGCCGGTCCAAAGCCAAGTCTACCAATATAGTGGACTAGGGTGGGTAGACCTGTTCTCCAGAGGCCAGGTCTATCACTATACTGCTGTAATGGCCAATGGCTTAATACAGTAAATTTACTTGTATTTATTTGTATTTGTACCAATATAGTGCAAAGGATTGGGTAGACCAGTTCTCCGGAGGTCAGGTCTATCAATATAGTGGAAAGGGGAGGGCAGACTTGTAGATTTTTGCTTACCTGTAACTGATGATCTTCGCGTGGTCATCTGTGCATTCACACCCATGGGATTCAGTGCGCCTGCACTGGATCGATCAGTATTGTAGCAAGCTCTAACGGATTTTTGCGCCCAGACTTCAGGCATGCACAGGAACCCCAACCACACATGCACAGAGGGATGGGTGCGTACATCCCGCCAGTTCCTTCAGACCACTGCAAATCAACCCCAATAAAAACATAGAAGCTGACAGCAGCGGGGAAGGAGGGCGGGAGGTGTGAATGCACAGATGACCACTCGAAGATCATCAGTTACAGGTAAGCAACCTGTTTATCTTTGACGTGGTCTCTGTGCTTCACACCCATGGGAGATTAGTGAGCAGTTGCCTAACTGGAGGAGGGTGCTGGCAGGTCATTATTGCAAAGCCAAGGATAAGATGTGACGTCCCATGTTGGTACGAGAGTTCTTGCGGCCATCAAGGGCATAGTGCCTTATGAATGTATTAGGCGTAGCCCAGGTAGCAGCTCTGCAAAAGTCCAGTAGGGAAACTCCCTGAAGGAAAGCAGTTGAGGCTGCAACAGCTTGAGTAGAATGAGCCCTGATAGGGCCAGGCAATGGCTGCTTAGCAATAAGATAGTAGAGGCGGATGAGACCTACAATCCACCTTGACAAACGCTGAGCCGTGATACAAGTTCCCAGCTTGGCTGGAGCATAGGGAACGAACAGTTGACAGTCACGTCTCGTCGGACGAGTTCTCTGTAGGTAGAACAGAAGTGCACGCTTTGTATCCAACATGTGTAATACCCTCTCCTCTGGGGATGTCAGAGAGGGGAAGAAATCCGGAAGGAAGACCTCTGCCTGGAGGTGAAACTCTGAAACTACCATTGGCAAGAATGAGATGTCAGGAACAAGACGGACACCATCTGGTAAAAATTACAGGTAAGAAGAATCATGTCTGAATGCTAGTATTTCCCCTACTCGCCTCGTCAAAGTGACAGCCACCAGAAAAGCTGTTACTACAGCAATTTCAAGTCGCAAGTCGCGAGCGGCTCAAAAGGTTTTCTGGTGAGTTGGCGAAGTACCGGGGGAAGGTCCCAGGGGACGACAGGACTTTTGATGGGAGGATAAAGGTGTAACAGTCCCTTTAAAAAACGTTTAGAAAGAGGATGTGAAAAAAGTGTGCATCCCTCAACTTGAACGTGGTAAACTGAAAGTGCAGCTAAATAAACTTTCAACGAGGAATGTGACAGCCCTGAGTCAGCGAGAGACAGAAGGAAGTCAAAAACCTTCTTGAGACCCACAGAGGCGGCTCGAGGGGCATCCTCACCCAAGGAGGAACAAAACTTTCGCCACTTAGATTTTCATGTAGTTGACTTTCTGGAGTTCAGCAATACATTTGCTATGTGGGAGGAGAACCATGGCTGCCTCGGCCACCACGGGGGTATGAGGATACAATCAGCTCTGTCGCTGATGGTTTTGCACACCACCCTCAGAAGCAGAGGCAGCGGGGGGAAGAGGAAGAGGAAATCTCTGGACCATGGGTAAAGGAGACCGTCCCCTAAAGACTGCGGGTCCCTGCCACCTCAGCTGCAGAACAGAGGACACTTTTTGTTCACCCTGGTGGCAAAAACATCTATCTGGGGGAGCCCCCACTTATGGAAGAGTGGGGGAAGGTAAGTTGGATTCATTTCCCACTCGTACAAACAGAGTCCTGCCCGACTTAGGTGGTCTGCCTGCACATTCATGTGCCCCAGGATGTGTGTGGCGACTAGGAAGATGCTGTGGTTGATGCAGAAGTTCCACAACCGAATGGCGAGCTCACAGAGATGTTGAGAGACAGTGCCCCCCTGCCTGTTTATGTAGCTGAGGGCAGTAGTATTGCCGTAAGGATCATGATACACTTCCCCTTGATCAGAGGCAGGAAACCAGTTATAGCGAACTGTATCGCAAGTAGTTCCAGAAAGTTGATGTGACAGTTCCGCTTCTGTATGTCCCATCTGCCGCCGACACAGAGTCTCATCAGATGGGTGCCCCAACCTGAAAGAGATGGATCTGTCATAAGGGTGATCTCCGGTGATGGAGGGTGGAAGGGTGTCCCCCGGAAAAGGTTGGGTGGAGCAGTCCACCAAAGCAGAGAGTCACGTACGTTGGCAGGTGGGGATAGGTGGGTATACTGTGTGTCTCACTCTGGATTGAAATTGCGTATAAACCAAAGTTGTAGGTGGTGCATTCTCAACTTGGCGAAGACCAGGATGGATGTAGTAGCGGCCACTAGGCCGAGGAGTCTCTGTATTTGGAAAGCTGTTACCAAGGGTTGAGTACGCATCACAGTGGCTAGATTCACAATGTCCGCGGCCCTGCTCTGTGGTAAGTAGGCTCTGCAACTTATCTAGTCCAGTAGTGCGCCAATGTAGTGTATTTTCTGGACCGGTTGAAGTTGAGACTTCTCAAGATTTACCTGTAGCCCCAGGCTTTCCAGGAGGGTCAGTGTCTCATTGATGTTGGAAAGTACGATGTCTTGAGAAGTTGCAACGAGTAGCCAATCGTTAATGTATGGGTAAATGGAGATACCCCTGAGATGAAGGAAGTCTGAGACCACTACCATTGTCTTTGTGAACACTCTCGGTGCACTTGAGAGACCGAATGGCAGAGCTGCATATCGGTAGTAATGTTGGCCAATCACAAAGCATAGGTATTGGCGGTGGGATGGGTGGATGGTAAGGTGGAAGTACGCATCTTGGAGATCCAGAGTGGCCATCCAGACACTCTTCCAGAGAAGTGGTAGGATCTGCTGCAAGGACACCATGCGGAAACGATGGTAGCACACAAAGTAGTTGAGCACCCTTAGATCTAAGATTGGTCGAACGCCTCCATCCCGCTTTGGAACGGTGAAATAATGGGAGTAGAATCCCATGCCATGTTGGTGAAGTGGCACCGGCTCAATGGCTCCCTTGCGCAGATGGACAGACACCTTTTCCAGAAGCGCTGAAGAAGGGGGTGTGGAAACGAAGACTGGAGTAGTGGGGTTCTGCATAAATTCTATACAGTACCCATGGGTCAAGATGGACAGCACCCATTTGTCTGTGGTGATCAGGTGCCAAATTGGGAGGAAAGGCGCTAGGCGGGTGGGACGTGACTGCAGAACATGGAAGTCAAAAACCCTGTGAGGGGGCTATGGTGAGGGGGTTGTTGTCCCAATCCGAACCTAGGTTTCGGAAATGTGGGCTTCTGGCCTCCAGAAGACGTAGGTGGCCTCCACGGTCGCTCAGGAGACTGTTTGGGGGGTGTTTTGCCAGGGTCTGGACCAAGTACGAGACCGGTATTGTGTCTCATGGAGGAAGAAACGCCCAGGGTGTGAGAGGCCTTTATGCTTTTGTCCATATCTTGCAATATGGTGTCCGTGGTGCTATTGAAAAGACCAAGGCCATCGACGGGGAGGTCTTCTATATATTCCCTGGTGTCCGTCTGCAGATTAGTGTTGCAGAGCCACAAGTGCCTTCAGTGAGCAATGGCCGAAGTCATCGTTCTAGAGCAGGTGTCTAAAGCATACTTAGAAGTATTAATTTGTTGCTTTGCCAGTACCATGCCTTCTTTTTGGATGGCGCGGGCCAATTGCCGTTTGTCCTCTGGAAGGGTCGCCAACATCTCAGAAAGCTTTTCTCATAAGGTATATTGATACCTACTCATACAGGCTAAGTAATTCATGGTCTTCACACCGACAGCTCCCGTGGAGTAGAACCGTCGGCTGAATGAATCAAGCTTTCTGCTCTCCCTGTCTGAAGGGGCAGAATGGGTTTTCTTCAATTTGGATGACGAAGTAACCACCATTGAGTTTGGCTGAGAGTGAGTAAATAAGAATTCCGCTCCTGCTTCCTAGACCCTGTACATATGGTCCATGTGGTGTGTGGACACTGGAGCCGATGATGGTTTATATCATGGCATTTTGGCCGCCTGTAAAAGGACCGTCGACATGGGCAAAGCTATAGCTGTTGGTGTATCCAATTGTACAACGTCGAATACGGCATCAGTGACCAATGGTTGCGACTGTACCACAGAAAGACCAAGGGAGTGGGCCATCCTCTTAATGAGGTCTCCATAAGAGGTTAGGTTTTCTGATGGAGATATGGGTTGGTCATCAGCCACTGCCTGCTTAGGAGACGGTTGGTCAGGCGAACTGTGGGCCTCTGATACTCCCATGTCAAAATCCTCATCTGTAGAATCAGAGGAATCGGGGTCTGGTAGTTGTACTGGAGTGGCTTCTGCTTGACCGGTTGTATCTGGGATCGACTGCGTCAGAATAGGAGGACTAGCAGGTCGACACTGATCCAGTCAATGTCGAGGAGGATCTTGGGATGAATGGTCTGGAGGATGGGAAAGAGATGCAGAGGGTGTTGGCCTCGATCTGTGGGGAGACTGGGATCGCTGCACAGAGTAACGATCCCAATCCAAATAACCTGCCAGTGTCAACCATGGCATGGATGACGGTGGATAAGCCCTGTAGAGATAGCGTAGCCGGTGGTGCTCCCACAAAAGAGCAGGAGGCAGTGGGGGCAGAAAGATCCGTGGGGATCTACTCCTGGAGCGGGAGTGTCTGGGGGACAGGGAAGCTTCTCGTCTCTGGGAGCGGCTCCTACTAGCCCGAGTATCAATATCGAAAGGCCGGTCCTTGGCAAAAAGGTGGGGGGGTGACATTGAATGGTGGAAGAGATCTGTCGATGTCGACCTGTACCGATATCGGTACCGAACTCCAAGAGCGGCAATGCTGATGACTGAGCGGACGGAGAATGATCCCCACCCAAGGGACGGCTGAGGATTTCCACGTTCTCAATGTTGGAGAAAGGATGCAAGTCCGCCAGCGTATCATGGTCTAGCTGATGTATAGGGGAGTCCATCAGTTGGATGGTTGGTATCAGTGGGGCGATCGGCGCCTCCGATGCCGATACTGTCATCGGAACAGGGGACACCTTAGGGGCATTACCAGGTGCAGAATCTGCAATTTTTCCAGACTTCAGAGGCTTAGAGGAACCCTTCTTGGCGGACTTGTGGTCCTTACTCGGTTTCTCCGTCTTCTTTTTTACAGGAGTGGATGCCGAAGACTGCGTTGTCGGTGCCGGACACTTCGATGTCGACTGGACGATGTTGGATGAGGACTTTGATGCCAGAGCCGTCGATGACGATGGTCTCACAGGTACGTTTGGATCCATGCCGAAAGCGGGGTTTAGCGCCGATTCCAGCAAAGCTACTCTGAGATGCACTGCTCGATTTTTCCTAGTTTGATTGGAAAACTTGGCACAGTGTTGGCAAGACTCTGGGCGGTGCGTCTCACCGAGGCAAAAAATACAAAGGGTGTGGCCATCAGGCGGAGCGAGCTTACTGCCACACCCAGTACAACATTTGAAAAAATAAACAAAATGGAGACAAAAAAGGGGGGAAAGAAGAAAATGAGGTGGGGGGGGAAGAGGCCAAAGGCCAAACTGAGGTAAAAAAAAAAAAAAAAGACTTCCCCCTCCAAAAAGTTTTTTTTTTTTACATATAAGAACAAAAAACAAAGAAGATGATGGAAAAAGAGGATTGACTGAATAAAATCCGAAGAGTCATCTGAGGAAAATTAGCTACCAATCTCACCGACCAAGAAAGGATGTTCCCAGCGCGGTGGAAAGAAAGGAACTGGCGGGATGTCTGCGTGGTTGGGGTTCCTGCACATGCCTGAGGTCTGGGCGCGAAAATTCGTTAGAGCTTGCTACAATACCGATCGATCCAGCGCAGGTGCACTGAATTCCATGGGTGTGAAGCACAGAGACCACGTCGAAGATATAATCTTCTAAAAACTAATTTATGCAACAGTCAAATGTAGACTCACTCACAATTTTAATGCTACTAGCTTTTTTCGCTCAAAAAGCAGACGTTTTGGTCACAATAGTGTGGGGCATAGGAGGAACACTGATTACAAGACTTTCTTCATTCCAAATTTCTTTGGCGTCTACAAGGAAACAGACTACCTTTCCCCAGGAACTTATGTGCAGGTCTGGCTAACCCCAGCATGAGCATGAGGGCTTGCATGTGTGTATGGATGCATGTCCTTCTCTTCTTCTTCTCATATGTCATTTATTATTTTACAATAAATGTTACATGCATGGCGAAGTAAGTTAAAAATCAGGTGGTCCTATCACTCATTTCTTACCTAAAAGATCCCTAAATTTATGGTGATTAGAGCTGCTCATTAAGAACATAACAGTATGAAAAGTGAAGGCATGGCAGCCATGATCTACTCAATCCAAGACAATCCTAATGAATATTCTACTTGCTCATATATCTGATTATTTTTCCCAATAACAGAAATTGCAGGTATAACTATCTCTTTGTAAAAGCAACAGTATATTACCTGAATTTTAGAAGAGAAAAAGAGGGATGAAAAGGCATTTTGGGAAGTTGCAAGTGGATTTGGAACACCACTGGGAGATGAATTACATACTTTTTCCAGAAAGTGCCAGGTTATCTCCAAGGACCAAAAGCAGTCCACATCTAAGCTACGATAAAACTGCTTCAAACACAATAATGGCTCCCTAAAATTTGCAAGATTTAACTCAAAAGATAATAAAAGTAGCTAAAACAGAAGTAACCCTAAAGCAAGGCCAGAAATAATTCTCCATGACATTTTCAAATGTTTAAAAATCTTTTTTCCATTGAAACAAATGTGAATGCTGCCAAAATTCTTTGTGATATCTCTCATAGGCACTCCAAAAACACAAGTAACAGAACAAGTACTGTGTATTTGCTGTCTCCCAAAGTGAAGGAATAGAGAACCCAAGCAATAAAAGCCTGAACTGAAACATTTCCTCCCTCATTAAAGTAGGCTACATTTACATTAGGGAAAAATGAGTACTGACTTGGAAACTAAAGTGCATGTCTCCCTTGATCTAACTTCATAACCAAACAAGATTTGAGATTTCTGAACCTTGAACATGCCAGCCTGGGGGTGGGGGGAATAAATAAAATCCTGCAAAGAACTACTCAAACCAGAAAGCCTTTTTTCAGCTTTAAAGACCTACATAATTTCACAAGTACTGTAAATAGTAACCACACGCTTTAGTTTAGAGCTGTTTCATTTGTGTTGGCTGAGTGGAATAAAGAGAGCAGTATCCACCTGGAAATCCACCATTGGACACTTCCTTGTCTCAAGAAATTGCCAAATTGTGAAGTAACAGAATGAAGATATAAAACAGTTCTTCGACCAACTATGTAAGCCAGCAAAATCAACATCCCCCCCCCCAAAGATCTTTCCTGCAAGACTCACTCAAGAGCCATGGCTTCATTACCTTGATCCCTGTGAGAACTACCTTTAATTTTCTTGAAAATAACCTAATTCAGCCCTAAGCCTTTGACACGAAACTGAGATGTGTTTCTTGGCTCTTTTTTTTGGGGGGGGGGGGTATATATAAAGCAGAGCTAAAAACATTTACATGTACATATCAGACCCAATTTACACCTTCAGAGAATCAGGACGATACACTCCCTATTGGACTGAATCACTTCAGAATGCTAGTTGAGAACTGCATACTTGAAAGTTGTCCCATGTCAAAATCTTCCTGTGAATAGAAGACAAGTACATCAAAGTACAGGCTAGGCTAGAGCATTTTTCTCTCAAAAGCTTTCTGTCCAAGCTGGGTGCTATTTACACAGGGGAATATTAAGTTATGCAATCGCCATGACCACTCAGCAGTGTTCCATTCCCGGTGTGCTTTTACTGAATGTGTAGATCTGCCCAAAATGGGAAAGGTAGAGAGTCAACAGTACGTGGATAGAGAACTGCCAGAACAGTACGTGGATAGAGAACTGCCAGAAGTACAAGCTGGGTTTTGAAGAGGTAGAGGAACGAGAGATCAAATTGCCAACATTCGCTGGATTATGGAGAAAGCAAGAGAGTACCAGAAAAACATCTACTTCTGCTTCATTGACTATGCTAAAGCCTTTGACTGTGTGGATCACAACAAACTATGGCAGGTCCTTAAAGAGATGGGAGTACCAGACCACCTCACATGTCTCTTGAGAAACCTGTATAAGGGCCAAGAAGCGACAGTTAGAACCGGATACGGAACAACTGATTGGTTCAGCATAGGAAAAGGAGTACAACAAGGATGTATATTGTCACCTAAAAGAGGAGAGCGCAAAAGTGGGCTTGAAGCTCAACATCAAAAAAACTAAGATCATGGCATCCGGCCCCATCACTCCTTGGCAAATAGAAGGGGAAGTCGTGGAAGTAGTGACAGACTTCACGTTCCAGGGATCCCAGATCACCGCAGACTGTGACAGCAGCCATGAAATTAAAAGATGCCTGCTCCTTGGGAGGAAAGCGATGGCGAGCCTAAACAGCATGATAAAAAGTAGAGACATCACCCCGCCAACAAAAGTCTGCATGGTCAAAGCAATGGTATTCCCAGTATTCCCAGCAGTCATGTATGGCTGCAAGAGTTGGACTATAAGGAAGGCTGAGCGCCGAAGAATAGATTCTTTTGAACTGTGAAGACTCTTGAGAGTCCCTTGGACTGCAAGAAGATCAAATCAGTCAATCCTAAAAGAAACCAACCCTGACTGTTCCCTGGAAGGCCAGATAATGAAACTGAATCTCAAATACTTTGGCCACCAAATGAGAAGGGAGCACTCACTGGAGAAGACCCTGATGCTGGGAAAGATTGAAGGTCAAAGAAGACAGGGACGGCAAAGGATGAGATGGTTAGACAGTGTCATTGATGCAACAAACATGAAATTGAGCAAACTTCAGAGGATGGCGGAAGACAGGAAGGTCTGGCGTGATCTGGTCCATGGGGTCGCGAAGAGTCGGACTTGACTGTGCAACTGAACAACAACAGAGAGTCAAAGCAAATACAATCACAGCCCCCTTTACTCCAGTTTAAAAATCATAAATATACAACATACTAATTATAAATAACTAAATGATTGGGAATAACTATTCCAGTTGTTATCAAGTCTCACAATTTAAAATAATCTATGGCTGTAACCCGAAGATACACTCTTACAAACAAACCAACTCCTTTAAAAACTGGTAGGAAATGTTACAGTGCAAACATCACATAAAACTCCAGCTAAGCACATAGTTCTACATCAGATGTACAAATTATTCACATAATGCTACTTTGGATCATGTCTGAGACTAATCACAGTACTAGGATTTATGCCATATAAGCTTCCCAGTGAAAAGTATTTACTGTACTTAGAGCATATATACATAAATTAAAAGGTTACAAGGTCTGGATTTTTCACCATATATTCAGGTAAAAGCCTTTCCATGTAGAAAATGTAAATTATTTCAAAAAAAATTAGACATTAGATAAGACATGGCTTTTTTTACTTAGAACATGCATTTCTTGTTACTAACTTCAGAAAAACCACTAAAACTGGCTACAGCTTTGAGATTTCTTCTAGTGCTCTGAATGTAAAAGCACATAAGTTTCTTAATAACTTTTCCTGAAAAACTTGGCTCTGCCGAAAGGACACGAAAACAAGCTATAAGAACTTGACTATGTACACCAAGCCTATGTTTAGCAGATGTTTTCTGGTTACCACAGCAACTTCAGAATTTGTCTGTATCAATATGAAGTTGGTAACCTCATTTTAAAAACTGATTACTAAGTCCTTCTGGTAGTACACTTAGCTCATCAGAAAAAAACCCTTTAAACTGACAGGTTAAAAACCAAAACAATTTTTGCCGCTCTTTTGCATGATAAAATAATCAGATATCCAAGGTTCATATCAACACACATATACTCTTAAAAACCCAGACAGTGACATTTTAAACAAGCAAAAATTAGACCTTCAACTTGCGCTAAAGATTCTTGTTTTGCAGATGCCAGAAATGTTTTTGTGGTGAGTTTAAAAATTTGAAAAATATTATTCTACATCAGGCTTCACTGTTGAACAGGATGGTGTCAGATGGCCATTACTGATTTAAGTAGCCATTGCTTAGTCTTTATGAACACGCATCGCATTGGGAGGACTTACACTGATAACACAGAAATAATACTTGACGTGTACCATGTTCTTTTCCCCTTTTACTTCCTGGTTTCACAAACTGCTTTTCCCCCACCATTGTATCTGTGTATGTTTTATAACCAGCTGATTAAGTGGATTATGTGGAGGGTCCAATTG
This sequence comes from Gekko japonicus, assembly GCF_001447785.1. Taxonomy (NCBI): domain Eukaryota; kingdom Metazoa; phylum Chordata; class Lepidosauria; order Squamata; family Gekkonidae; genus Gekko; species Gekko japonicus. The sequence goes on from NW_015175372.1 coordinate 883,704, forward strand.
TGCACTCAAATCACCAATTAGCATGAATTTGGCAAACCTCAAAATCATGTTCACCCATTGGTTGAACATTTGCTGAACATTCCTTGCAAGACAGCTTGCAGAAATCTCAAGAAATACTGAATCCATTCTGATTCATTATCAGGTGGACCTTTTCTCCCTTTCTCACAATACAAGAACTTGTGGGCACTCAATGAAATTGCTGAGCAGTCGGGTTAGAAAAGGAAGTACGTCATCACCATACAGTGATTAACACTTGGAATTCACTGCCACAGGAGGTGGCGGCTACAAGCGTGGACAGCTTCAAGAGGAAATTAGATAAGCATATGGAGCAGAAAGTCAATCAGTGGCTACCGTGTTTCCCCAAAAATAAGACACTGTCTTATATTTATTTTTTCTCAAGAAGATACATTAGGGCTTATACCACAAATGCATAGAAATCCTGCTAGGGCTTATTTTTTGGGTAGGTCTTATTTTCGGGGATACAGGGTATTAGCCACAACTCTCAGTCTGGGGCAAGGGATGCACTGTGTTCTTGGTGCTTGGGGGGGGCAACAGTGGGAGTGCTTCTAGTGTCCTGGCCCCACTGGTGGACCTCCTGATGGTATTTTTGGCCATTGTGTGACAGAGTGTTGGACTAGATGGGCCATTGGCCTGATCCAACATTGGCTTCTCTTATGTTCTTATGTTCATCTTCAGAATAGCTGATAACGTTACACAGCAGAGAATCTATACGGCATGAATAAATGTGGTAACTAATCTTTTATGCAGCTAGCCATGTCCACCTGACAATGTACTCACACATGAGTAAATTTAAACAAGCATTAAAAAATTCAGAATGGACAGATTATTCGTATATTAATTGAAAGTATATATTCTATTGAGGTAGAGATAGATGGTTGCTTCATACAGTACACAAGAACAGAGAATAATGTTGATTAGGCATAAGCATAATGTTTGTTAAAAAGAATAATAACCCCCATATATGTGTGTATGTTTGTATGTTTATTTTTTTGTTTGTGTAAAATATGTGAAAACTTTAATAAAATTCTGCCTTTTGGGGCAGTTTTAAAAAAATTAAGAATGATAATATCATATTTTATATAAATTATGTATTTATATATTAGATTTAAAACCCTCCCTCCCATGTACAACTGGGCTCGGAGAAGATAACCACAATAATACATTAAATTATTTTAAAAAAATTCTTAACAATACTACCAGGGCTATAAACAATTCTTAACAATACTACCAGGCTATTTTTGGGCAGGAACGCACAGGAACGGAGTTCCGGCTGGCTTCAGAGTTGGCCACGCCCACTACAGCCAAAACCTCTGCATACGTGGCTACAGAGGGAAGGCCTGGAGAGCGAAAAAACGCCCGGTTACTCCGAGGTGGGTGGGTCAGGAGGGGCCTTGGAAGGATTGGGGAGCCATTTAAATGCCTCCCTGTGCCTTCCCCGGCCTGTCCAAGGGTCGGCTTGCCCGGGCAAGCCAAGGGAAGGCATGGGTGTGTGGCCTAATATGCTAATGAGTTTCTGGTGTTGGGTGTGGCCTATTATGCTAATGAGTTCCTGCTGGGCTTTTTCTACAAAAAAAGCCCTGAATACTACTAACAACCAATTCGATAGCACATAAGAAAGGAGCACAGCATAGTGCCCCTTATGCAGGAAGAGGAGTAAATATCATACTAAGGGAGCATGAGACAAAGAAAAGGGAATGGGGGAGAAAGGGAAGGAGAAGGAAGGGAGACCAGTCTTAATGGAAACTATCGTTGTCACCACACATAGGCCTGGCTGAACATCTCAGTTTTACAAGCCCTGCAGAATTGCATCAGAATTGCATCAGAACTCTCCCCTGGCAGAGAGTTCCACGAGGTCAGACTGAAAAAGACCTGATTCTGGTTGAGGACAGCCTGTCATGGGCAACAGCTAGAAAGGTTCTCTAATAGCTGCCACCACTCTGATTTGGGTCTTCCCAGGAGGGCTCAGAGCACCCACCCTACTCCAGTTTGGTGCAGTGGCTAAGTGTGCGGACTCTAATATGGGAGAACTGGGTTTGATTCCCCACTCCTCCACTTGCAGCTGCTGGATGACCTTGGGCAAGCCATAGGTCGGAGAAGAGCTGTCATTGAAAGGGCAGTTCGTGAAAGAGCTCTCTCAGATCCACCTACCTCACAGGGTATCTGTTGCGGGGAGGGGAAGGGAAAGGGAAAGGAGTTTGTAAGCTGCTCTGAGACTCCGAGTGAAGGGTGGGGTATAAATCCAATCTCTTCTCTTTTCTTCTTATCTCTTTATATACTCCTTTTCCAGTAGGTTTCCCCTTGTAAGTGACTAGATGAGGTTTAATAAAAATAACTATTTTTATTAAAGAGATTTAACAGCAACTATGATTAAATAAGAAATCATAATGCATCTGACTATACTGTCCTAGCCTTCTCTAGGTATTTGGCCTCAAACGGACTCACCCCTTTTGGATCCTTCCTTCTGCAGCAGCCACACCAGCTCTGCTCCCTAGGAGTGAAAACCTCCCACTTTGGGCAAGGCCTTTTATTCCTTCCCAGGCAACACCCTCTGCTATTCTCCTGGAGTAAGTTTTCCTTTCAAATTCCCTGTTAACCAATCACTGGGCCAAAAGGGTGCCTAGGAAATGTAAGCCCTAGAGTCACTCTAATACAGGCTTCCCTGGGGCCACTAGGCCTCCCTAGAGCCTGTAGGCCACACTACTATAGGCTTAGAATCATGACACAGCTGGATCCTTTTGGGGCCAGGAATCACTAGTAAGTTGTCATTCATTGAGTGTAGTACTCTTGGGGGCCATACCAGGAGAGGTGGTCCCGCAGATACACTGGTTCCAGACCATTTAGGGCTTGAAATATATACACATACATATACGAATACATACATGCATATACATACATACAGGCCTCATTTCGGGCTGAAGTGGACCGGAGCACTGCTCCGGCAGTAAACAGGCCCGCTCTGCCCTGCCCCCTCCCAGGTCACCTGCGGCCCATCCAATGAGGTTGAAGAGGCACATCGAGTGGCCAAGCAGGGAGGTGGCCAGGCCCTTGGGCAGCGAGCCCCCCACAGCCAGCATGTTGTTCTTGGCCAGCAGTGTCTGGCGGCGGCCGAGCTGGAGCAGCTCCGTGCTCAGTGCCGCCAGCCCCGTCCTGCTCACATCCAACTCCTCCAGCCATGGGAACCAGTGCTCCAGGCCCAGTGGCAAGCCCCGCCCCAGCTCCCAGCAGGCTGGTGTGGGAAGCCAGTCTCAAGCGGCCCGGGTCTGGCAAGCAATCTGGGGGAGGCAGCGTGGGAGCCGGGGTGAGGCAGTCGGAGTGCCCGGCCGGAGCCTCATGGTGGGCAGAGCGGTGGCGCTCAGGGCATGATGGGGCAGCTCAGTTTGCAGAAGGTGCTGGATTTGCCAGATGCCAAGCGGTGCACCGAGCAGCCCCTCGACAGCCCTGACTCCAGCCTGACACCCAGCCCCACCAACTGGCTGCCCGCACCCGGCAGCGGCTCCAAGCGTGGACTCACCACCAACGGACTGCAGCAGGAGCCCCAGCCAGGGTGAGTTGAGGCGCGTGCAGCCCACAGGAGCTGGCTGCCCCCCCCGGGAGGGAGGCTACACCGAAGGACTTTATACTTAGAGGGAGCATTGGTGAAAACGGCAAGCTCCATCCAGCTGCTTTATATTCCTCACAAAGTTTGTGGCAAATCCTGTAATGGACTCTGCGAAGAAGCCAGTGACTTCTGAAAACATCCTCCCTTTATTAGATAAATGGATTCCAGTATTGCAAGCTGCAGAGGCTGTATGGTCTTTCAGTTAAAAGCAGCAAGCTGTGGATCAAAGGCACACAGTTGCTAAAGCCAATGACATTACTTAAAGCTGGCACATGTAATAGGAGCTGTTGGTGGCAGACAACAGTAAGGTCAGATATAATCACTTAGAAATATCAACAGCTGGACTCAAGCCAAGCGTCATCTTCATCAAACATGTCTTCTCACTATCACAAAGTAGAATTTTTGCTGACAGGACTCCATAGCTTAGAGGGAGCATTGGTGAAAATGGCAAGCTCCATCCAGTGAGCTGCTGTACCTTACTGGCCCCTACTAGTGTAAGTGAAAGAAAAATCAGCAGTGTACTCAATGCAATTGCATTAAAGAAGTCCAAATCCCTCATCATGTTACATACTGCAAGGGAACAATTACTGAGTCACAATGAGGATCCAGCCTATTTTATAGGTGCACAATTGCATATTCTCTTACAAAGACTCCAGTTCCAATAGAAACATAGTTTGTACCCCTTTGTTATATGTCAGGTTCAAGCCCCACGAGTTATGTGCTTCTGAACAACACTTGGCTGGCTCAAGGTCACCAAGTGACCTGCATGGCTCTGTGAGGATTTGCACCTGAAAGCAGGACTCTAACCATAAGGCCGCACTGCTGTCTCCTCTTCTCAGTATTCCGCCTCCACTCCATCTAGATTGGGAAGAAGACACTCCCCCCCCCTTTTGCCTAAGCCAGATGGTGATCCCTCCCTGCTGCTTTGTGGTTATCAGCCCCAATCTCATCTGAAGTGAAGGCTGTCAGTCTGAAAGCATCTAACTCCCCTTTCTGAACTTATCTCCTATTTCCCTTCCCCTGTCTTGGTGGAGGCTGCTGTGAGGAAAACCTTGTCAGTTTGATCAGCATAGATCTCCCCCTCCTTGCCAGTGATCACCAGCATCCGTGCACATACCTAGATTGTTGGATGTTCTACTCTTTGGGGTTTTAATGGCTAGTTTTTATTATTTTATCTTGTTTTATTTTGTGAGCTACCTGAAGAGATGGCATATAAATGTTTCAAATAGCTCTCAAATTTAGGATTGGAAATGGAAGGCAAGAAGAGGACAAATCTTCTCTTTCCTCATCTTCCTCCCCTTCCCCATAGCATTTCTTCATAAACTTCTACAATTAAGCCAGAAGATGGGGACACCCAAAGCAGGGAGATGACTGTACTGGTCAGGCAGGTTTGTAAGGTAGTAGACAGTCCTTTTAGAGGTAAAGAAATAAATGATAACTTGGTTAGGAAATAACATTTTGTTCTATTGCCTTTCTCTGCTTTCCAGTATGACTTGAGCTGGTTTAGTTGATTCCAGTTTAAGGGTGATGATGGTCACATTAAAAGGAAGCAGATTTTGCTTTGTATGATACCTGACAATACATGTTGTCAGTATTTCTCAAAACAGTCCTGCAAAGTATCTTAATATTGTCCTGTTCCCCATTGCAGTTGCAGGGCTGAGGCCAAATGCTCCTAGCTTGTCAAAGGACACATACTCAGTTCACTGCAAGCCAAAACCCATCTTTTGGGTGTGGAACAGCAGTCACTGGGGGTGTGCATAACTCATGCAGGCCTAGCTGCTTGCTACTGCTCAACAGCTGCTGCCCCATGAAGTGTTGTGTAGTGGTTAGTGTTCCAGACAAGGATTTGGGAGACCCAGGAGCCGCAGCCACCAGCTGGCCTGCCCGGCGCGCTCTCAGCCGGTGTGGCTGCAGAACCCTCCTTGCGCTGGCACCGCCTGTGCCGCTGCCCCCCCCCACCGCATGCGGTCCCGGCCATCCAGGGGAGGGGGCTGGGGTGGTCTCCAGGTCCTGCCGAGAGGTTGGCATCTGCGCTCGCCTAGAGCGCAGGACAACCTCGGGCCGGCCCTGTACACACATATATTCTGTGCTACTTTAGATTAACAATATCATTTAAAACAAATCTAGACAGAAAGATAGCAGATCTATGTCTTCAAATTAAACCCTTCTTTGGAATTCTCAGCATTTAACCCAAACCAGTGAAGTATATATTCCTATCTAAAGACACGAATGTCGTGTGAGTACCCTTCAGTAGAGGGAGCCAATTCTCACCTACAATAGAATGCAAATGTGGATTAGCTCCCTTCATTTTGAAATAAAAGGGAAAAACTGTTGACAGACAGGAAGCTGCATGTGTACACTGGAGCTCTTGCATCTAGGACAAATCTTTAATTAGGACACAGATTAATATATTGTTATTAATTTTAAATATATTAATATATCCCATATATTCCTAATAGTAACATAATAATATATCCTTTCCGCCCCCAAAGGCATACAATTGAGGGAGTAAAATGAAATAAAAATGATTTTACCTGTTACTGTAACCACTTCCAATGCACATCTAGAAGAAGTTTCAATACCACCACATAAAATAACTGCCCTGATCTTTTTATGTTTATTACTTATGCAGGATGCACAACATTCAAAATACTATCTATGCACTTTGGTTAGTAGAGTAAAAATACGAGATTTTAAATATATAGACAAATTACAACCATGACTAAGTGCTTCCTAGAGACAGGTGAACTTCCCACGTAGCCTGATCCCAAATTAATTTAGGAAAATTTGACAAACTGCTTGAGATTAAATTGAGTCCACCTGAACTAATTCTAGATTTGGCCTTAGCTGGAGGCCATTAGTTTTCTCTACCTGCCTGATAATCTTTGGACACATGCCAGGACCTAAACTATCAAAGCCTACTATGCCTTTACTAGCCTGCACTGGGGCTTCCCTACCAGTCCAAGGAGTACAATGACTGGGGGGGGGGGGAGCAGAAAAACCAGGTCTCAGTATTACTGGACCTCAAAAGCTCTCTGGCCCTCCTCCTAATGTAGATCAGATTTTCCTCCATCAGTTTCCTGGACAACTCTGATAGGTAGCAGGGACAACAGACAGGGCTCAAACCAGGGTGCAAAGGTCTCACAGTATTAACATTTGCCAAATACCAGATAATGCTGAGTGCCACGGCCTAGAACGACCTGGAAAGATCAAGGTCCTTTAATGGTTGAAAAACCCTATTTCAGAATCAGGAGATTTCATTTGCATGTCTAAAATGGGTCTACAAAATCTTGGACCCTCAGAGGGAAGCACAAACATCCAGTTAAAACTGGAATGCATTGGTAAATCTACTGTGAATCTTCTCACACCCAAGTACATACACTTCATCTCCGTCACAATGGGGTATAATACCCCAAGAAGGGAAAAGAAACCAAGCCTAAAGCCTTTAACACTTCCCAGCCTATAGGTCTGACAGGCAGAAGCTGGGAGAGTACTCCTTGGACACATCAGTAACTATCAGCTCTGCCTACTTATGATACTACAAATTACCTGCAAAATATTTGCACTGAAAAGATGGTTAGTCTTCCTAGATTTAACATCCAGCATTCTTCTGCACAACTGCATGAATGATATTTAGTTTGAGCCCTCAACCATTTTTTCAGGCTACTGGAAAAAAAAGTGTTCCAATACACCTACACAGAACCGTTAGTTTGGTATTTATTACCTCCCTCCCCATTCAATAACAAGTACAAATTCAGAAAGCAATCAGAAGGTCTCAGCCTCTGTGCGTTGGCTCACTAAAGGAACTGGTTGGCCGCTGTGTGCAACAGGATGCTGGACCAGATGGGTCACTGGTCTGATCCAGCAGGGCTCTTCTTATGTTCTTATTCAAGGAGGCAAAAATATGTTTTTATTATTATGAAACAATTTTTCATTCTTATAAAACTATGAAGAAGCCACTAATACACTGAAACCTCCTCTCTTATACTAACTAGGTCAGTTTCATTGGAATGCTTAAACAATTTGATTCTGAATAAACTGATTAAGTCAGATTGGTTTGCCCCAAAATTCTCACCTCTGCAATCATCCTGTTGGTGTCTCCTAAGAAAAGAAGGTTCAGTGCTTCTTCCTCATTGATTGCTTGATGCAAAGAGAGATGTTTCAGGTGAATGTTTTGATCAGGGTCTTCCATTATTGTCACCTTTCTGAAAGAAAAAGTCAAGGGAAGAGGTTGAGTGTGAAACATTTTTGGTATTTTGGCTACAAACTGTAAACCAGGCTTTATTCCAAATAGAAATGAATGCCATCAAACATATAGATAGCAACCTAAACTTGGAGGCAGCAAGTAAAATGTTCTTTGAATTAAAAATTACACGGTAAAGAAGTTCAAAGTTTAGCTGAGCCTTGTTGAAGACACAGGGGAGTGTCACATAGCACTCCAAGATAAGAGGGAGAAGAAAGAAGGCAGCAAAGGAACAACTTTAATAGAAAGCAACAGTTCAACTGCTAGGGTTGCCAGCCTCCAGGTGGGGACTCGGGATCTCCCACTTTTACAATTGATCTCCAGCTGACAGAGATCATCTCTCCAGGAGCCATGGATGCTAATATCAAACTAATATCAAAATAAAATAAAAAATAGAAATATCAAAGAACTACTGGTCAGGCTAAGGTGACAAATGGACCAGCTTTGATTACAAGGTTGGCCTTTGGAGAAATGGAACAACAGATTACAAGGTTGGCCTTTGGAGAAGTTAGGTAGGTCCATGACTATGCACTCACCATCATCATAATGCAAACAGGAAGCAAACAGAAGCAGAGAACATACAGGAAAAGGACAGTCTGGTGGTACTGAGCCTTTATAATGGTTGCATTCTTTTCTGATATCTTCACATACTTAATATCGAACGTCATACATCCTGTAGGCTTGGGGCAGCCACTACCAAGAATACTAAGGGAATATAGACCTGATTGTTAAGGCCTGAAAGAAAGTTGTATGGTTCTCAAGGCAGCTGGCACTGAGAGTTCTAAAGCTCAAATAGAAGGTTACTCATAGTGTCTTGGGGGCTGTGGTGGCTCAAGTGGTTAAGTCGCTGAGCTGCAGACCAGAAGGTCGGTAGTTCAGAAGTTCGAGACCCAAGTGCCGCATGATGGAGTGAGCGCCCGTCTCTGCCCCAGCTCCTACCAACCTAGCAGTTTAAAAGCAAGAAATTGCAAGTAGATAAATAGGTACCACTTCGGTGGGAAGATAACAGTGTTCCGTGCGCCTTGACGTTTAGTCATGCCGGCCACATGACCACAGAAATGTCTTTGGACAATGCTGGCTCTTCGGCTTGGAAACGGAGATGAGCACCGCATCCCTAGAGTCAGATTCGACTGGCTTTCGAGCAAGGGAAACCTTTACCTTTACATAGTGTCTTGGGGAATTGATAGGGCTCATCTTGACTTTGGGTGCTGAAGGCAGAAAAAAAGCCTTTGGATTTTAGAGTCTCTTGCTAGCTTTACAGCTTGGTGGATGCAGTTGAATAGTACAGTACAGCTTGGCTGTTTTATGAATAGTCCACTCATCTTTAAAGGAGTCTACAAATTCCATCTACTTAGCCAAATGGAAAACATTCTTTGTTTATAGAGAAAACAAAAATCTTGCTTCTACCTCCTCTCAATCATTATGAGTAAATGAGCAGTACTTTTCCATATCAAGATCCAAATTACGATTAATTCTTATGTTATTTTTACATGTCTACCTGTACCATAGAAATGGGAACAGAATACCTATATCAAAATGAAGCTCCTGTTAATGGAGGAATAATGAGAAGTAAAATATTTCAAAATATCTATGGCTTCCACCCACTTGGTGACAGGGCTGCTATTTGGTATAGGAGACTATTTACTTTCTAACCAAATCAATTGCTATTTCTGCCACTGTAGAAGGGGATGTGTTTCGGCAAAAGAGACCTCCCGAATATTAATAATAACAATAATTTAGAAATAATTTAGGAGATTTACAAACAAAATCAGAGAGTAATTTTACTGAGCACTATCAAGTTGACATTCCTGTTCATAGACTCAATGTTTTGTCTTTTTCATTATTTTAATATAGTATACTCAAAGAAACATATGTGAAAGAAAAAATGGGACACAAATATAATGCAACAGTATCACCAAAGCTGATACCTGCATTATGTACAGAAAAAGCCACTAGTTGCCCTTGTGCTCCCAGTGAATAGGCTGTAGCCCAGTTTAGTGATTACTTTGCTCTGTCAAAATCCCTATCTTTCTTGGAACACCTTTGTAATCCCTGAAGTTTCCACTTTATCTGCCATTCTATTAACCTCAATCTGTGGGTGGCTGCTTCTAGCATCGTGGTACCCCCTACTCCCATTCTCTGCCTCTCCACATCACTCCATCCTTTGCATGGCTTCCTTTGGAACTGCCACTCCCTCACCCAGAAAGGAGTCACCTGTGTGATCTTTTCCTCTCTTGATCTCTAGCCTCCATGATTCAATTCTAAATCAGTTCTCTTCTGACCGAATTACTTATTTAACTTTTCCACACAGAAAAGCTCATTTTGTCCTTTCTCCCTCTCCTGTAGAGTCCCAAGGGGATTTGTTCTTGGTCTCTGCTAATTTAACAAAATGTCATGGTGCTCAGAACGACCTTTCTGTCCCACATTTAACCCAAGATCCAGCCTCAAATCTCTGTCTACATTTTCATATAGTCTCTACTCAATCTGTCCAGAGCTGAACTTCTAATCTTCAATCATAGAATCATAGAGTTGGAAGGGGCCATATAGACCATCCGGTCCAACCCCCTGCCCAATGCAGGACCAGCCTAAAGCATCTCTGGCAAATATTCGTCCAGCCTCTTCTTGACAGCTGTCAGTGAAGGGGAGCTAACCACCTCTCTAGGCAGCTAATTCCACCTTTGAACTACTCTGACCCTGAAAAAGTTTTTCCTAATATCCAGCCGATCCCTTTCTGCATGTAATTTAAACCCGTTGCTTCGTTGCTGCCAACTGAGATTCACAAGTTCACATTTGAATTCTTTTAGAACTTTTGGATTTATGCCATCTGGGCCTGGTGATTTGTCAGATTTTAATTTGTCCATCAATCATAGGACTTCCTCTCTCACCACCTCAATCCAACTCAGGTCTTTCAACACCCCTCCAGAAATTGGCAGTTCTGGAGTGGGCAAGCACCTCCCATCTTCCACAGTGAAGACAGAGGCAAAAGATGCATTCAGCTTCTCTGCCATTTCCCTATCATCCTTTAGTAATTCTTTTACCCCTGGGTCATCCCCTGGCTGGTTTTCTGCTCCTAATGTATTTGAAGACATTTTTATTGTTGGTCTTATGTTTTTTGAAATATGTTTCCCATAGTCCCTTTTTGCCTGTCTGATCACCAACTTGCATTTTATTTGCCACAGCCTGTGCTCCCTTTTATCAACCTCACTCGGACTAGACTTCCACTGCTTAAAGGAATCGTTCTTACCTCTTACAGCTTCCATTACTTTATTCATTAACCATGCAGGCCTTTTTTTATACCTATTTGTACTTTTCCTAACTGGTGGTATACACTTATATGAGCTTCTAGGATTCTAGTTTTAAATAGTCTCCATGCTTCTGGAAGGGATTTGACTCTAGACTCTAGTGCCACGTGACAGAGTGAGCTCCCGTCTCTGCCCCAGCTCCTGCCAACCTAGCAGTTCAAAAGCAAGAAACTGCAAGTAGATAAATAGGTAACACTTTGGTGGGAAGGTAACAGCATTCCATGTGCCTCGGCATTTAGTAATGCCGGCCACATGACCACAGAAACGTCTTCGGACAGTGCTGGCTCTTCAGCTTGGTAACAGAGATGAGCACCGCCCCCTAGAGTCGGATTCGACTGGTTTTCGAGGAAGGAAAACCTTTACCGTTTACCTTTACCTTTCCTTTCAGTTTCTTCTTCACAAGCCCCTGCATTTGAGAGAAATTGCCCCTTCTAAAGTTAAAAGTGGTTGTGCTGGTCTTTTTGGGCAACTCCCTGTTTACATAAATGTTGAACTTAATATCATTATTTTCACTGTTCCTGACCAGCACTATCACATTTACATGTCTCACCAGGTCTTGGGCATCACTTAGGACCAAGTCTAGGATTGCCTCTCCCCTGGTAGGTTCTGTGTAAAAAAAATCACGGCTAACCATGCTTAGCTTCCAAGATCTGATGAGATCAGGCTAGCTGGGGCCATCAAGACATGTGCCAAAGTTAAGCAATACAATTTAGAACTATTTTGAGCATTTATTTCATATCACAAGTGCTGCAATATTTGCAAACCTTAAAGGTAAAGGTTTCCCTTGCTCAAAAACCAGTCGAATCCAACTCATCTCCATTTCCAAGCCTAAGAGCCAGCGCTGTCCAAAGACATTTCCATCGTCATGTGGCCGCATGACTCAACGCCGAGGTGCACAGAATGCTGTTACCTTCCCACCGATGTGATACCTATTTATCTACTTGCAATTTCTTGCTTTCGAACTGCTAGGTTGGCAGGAGCTGGAACTAGAGACAGGAGCTCACCCTGTCTTGCGGCACCCGGGTCTTGAACCGCTGAACTACTGACCTTCCACAGCCTGCAGTTCAGCGTCTTAACCACTTGAGCCACCGCAGCTCCTAGCACATTGAATACAAAGGTAGAAAAACACACACACAGCAGTTCTATAAATCCTAATTTCTACTAACTCCTAACTAAAGCATATGTTACTCGTCTAAAGGCAGATGGGGATGGTAAGGAGGAAGTAAATCCACAAGCCTGTCTAAGTGAGTGGAGTACAGAAATGTTCATCAGAAGAAAGGAAAGAACAGCATTGGAGGGAGTGAAATAGGAACAGGAGCATGGTCTTCAGGGGTACCTGTACTGGATAGCAGAGCTAATGCAGATTCACACACACTTTCCCACTATGTGCTCCCACAAGGGGGTTTGGAGTCAATTGCCGGATCTCAGTACTGAGATGGGATCCAGTGGCTGGAACAAAGTGCTGGGGTCCCCCTGGCTATCTTTATATCCAAAAAAAGTGTTAAGACAGCAGGGGAAATATAAGCTCACAGTGAGCTAAAGCTGGCCAGGGAGCTCGCTACAAGAAGAAAATCTTCTTCAGATATGTGAGGAGAAAACGCAAGATAAAAGAGGCAATGGGCCCACTGTTGGGTGAAAATGGAGAAACTCTGACAGAGGACAGAGAGAAAGCAGAAAAGCTCAATGCCTATTTTGCCTCAGTTTCCCCTCCCCCCCCCCCGAAAAAGAGAACAGGCTTATCTAGATATAGTAGTAGGCAAGGCACGGCGTCCCGGCTGCTGGTTGACATGGACAGAGAGGTAGTTGAGAAGCACCTGGTTACATTGAATGAGTACAAATCTCCCAGGCCAGATGGTATGCACCCAAGAGTGTTCAAAGAACTTTCTAGAGAGCTTGCAGAGCCTTTGTCCATCATCTTCCAGACCTCTTGGATGACAGGAGATATGCCACAAGACTGGAGGAGGGCAGATGTTATCCCAATTTTCAAAAAAGGGAGGAGGGATAACCCAGGAAACTACAGGACAGTCTGTCTGACATCTGTCCCAGGGAAGATACTGGAACAGATTTTAAAGTGATCAGTCTGCGAGCATCTAAAGAACAACTTGGTGATCCGGGGAAGTCGGCATGAATTTGTCCCCAACAGGTCCTGCCAGACCAACCTCATTTCCTTCTTTGATTAAGTAACGAGCTCTGAACCCTGCTTAAGAGGGATGTTGGAAAGCAGCCAGGGATTCCTTCTGAGATGAGAGGGTTCCCTCCTTAGCTTCTGAGCAGGGCTTCTCTTGTTTGCTCAAGGGCTGGCTGCCTGAGCAGGGAATGAGGGTGGCCTGTCAGGCACAAGGCTGAAAGCATCACAAAGCCTACTTTCAATCTCTGTTTAAGAAAAACATATAGTTATTTTGAATATCTATTGATCATTATATGTTTGATTATATGCCACTACACAGAATTTAGACTCCTGAATACTGTACGCAAAACTGCTGTGTCACTGTACAACAAAAACAAAGAGTTCTCTATAAATGCAGGCCTCTTATCATCCACAGTCCCTATTAAATGGAAATCTCAACAGATATTTCCCATTAGATGAATTTGGTCTTTTTGATACAATGCAATGCTATACTGTCATCTAAAATGGAGGGGGGGGCATAAATTTCTCATACAGAATAAAGCAGGCCCATAGCTACAGTGGAGCATCTTGGGGCCCGCCCCCCCAACTTACTGCCAAGGCCCCCCAACTTCCCATCCAGCCCAGGTGCTCCCTTGGGGGGCGCAGGGGGGTGTAGGGTGCCCCCTGACTTATTTAAAGCCCCCCTGTATTAAAACATCTTGGCTACAGCCCTGGAATAAAGTGTAAATCCAATGACATAGGTGAATACAATAGGTTATCTATTGCAGGTTAAAATATCCATGTGGTTTTCGTTTTGTTTTTAAGAGTAAGAAAAAGGAGGCTTGCTGATGTTAAAAATCTATTTACTCACGGTAAATCTTCTAATCTGGAGGCTTCGTGTCTTGGGTCCAGTAGATCATAACCACACTCATTATAAATTTCTAAGTAGGAAATGAGTGTTGTATATACTTTGCTGCTGTCCTGAATTAAAAGAAAAACATAAAAGAAAAACAAAAAGATCTATAAATATTTGTCTAAAACCCCAAGGTACATTGGCAGTACAACTTTTGTGACTACTTCTCTTTACTGCATCTCATTAATTGGACACATTTTCAATTTGAGCTAAATATGAATCTTGTCTCTTTTGCTGGAATAAGCAGGAGCTGTTCCATCTGAAAGCTGAAAGGGAAGCTAATAGACTGTGTTCCCTATGGAGAATGTGCAAACTTTCACCTGGGAAAGCCCCACACGAAAGCGCATTTCACACTGACACTGCATGGGAAATAGCACCACTTATCCCCCCTTTAGCAAGGCATCAAAATATTCATCGTATCAGTCATTAAACCCACCAATCACTACCCTCCTTGCAGACTAATCAGCATGTCTAGCAAATCTGGCAAATCACAATAAAGGACAGAACAATGCCCTGGTTAACAGGTCTGGAAGAAAAGGATCATGCATCAATATAGACAAAAAGAAGCAACAACCAGACAGCTATATAATTGAGTGGTACTTCACAACTTGAACAACCAAGAGCAAAGGATAAGATGCTGACTAAGAGGAAAAATAGGACCAAAGGGTAAAATTGCTAGGAAATTAAATGGAGGCTGACGTTCATCCACCAAAGCAGCCCGAACCTATCTTTATGGACATATTTTCAAATACATTTGCCCCATTAGATATACGTACATAGACATCTCAAAAACATACCTATAACATGTTAGCTTGGATACTAAATTATACCACATACTATTATTCACCAAAGCACATTACTATAACACAGGGCCGGTGCCAGGTTTTCTTGCACACTAGGCGAGGCTACCTTCTGCCCCCCCCCCCTGCGCCCACCAATTTTCAAACATAAATGCATTTTAGGAAGAATGAAAAACACAAAATTTGAAATTGCTGATTTCTTTTTTTTAATAGTGAGAAAAACAGGTTGCTTACCTGTAACTGATGATCTTCGAGTGGTCATCTGTGCAGTACCACACATGTGGTTGGGTGCCTGCATATGACCTCGACCGAAGAATATTCCAGAGCTTGCCTCAGGAGTCTTTTTGGCGGGCTCTTTTCCCACCCTGGAGCGGGGGAGAGAGTCGCCTCCCACTCAGTTCCTTCGAATGCTACCGGCAGGGGTCGTTTCGTAGAAAAAGAGCTAGTGGAACTCATTAGCATAACTCATTAGCATATGCCACACCCCCTGACATCATCGGAAGTGTGTCATAAGGCCACACACCCTGACATCACCGGAAGTCTGTCATAAGGCCGGGATGGGGAGAGGCAGGGAGGAAGCAACTTACCCTCCCTTTTCTCCTGCCTCCTCCTGGCTGAATGAGGGCCGGAAGCAGGGTGGCCAAAAGCAAGGGGGCGGGGGCTTCGTCATGAGCCCCGCCCCCGTACCTCACCCGGGGGAACTGCGATCCCCCGCAATCCCCCCGAAATGATCTCTGGCTACCGGTAAGTCCCACCAACTAAGGTAAGTGATCAGGAGATGCCAGCAGTGGGGAAGGCTGGGTGGGATTGTGGTACTGCACAGATGATCACTCGAAGATCATCAGTTACAGGTAAGCAACCTGTTTATTTTCGTCGTGGTCTCTGTGCAGTCCCACACCCCTTAGTCGTCGTTTCTCCAAGCTAAAGAGCCCCAAGCGTGTAATGATTTCATGTTTTGGTGTGTGTGTTTCTTTAAATGCTTAGTTTGACTGCAGGACTGTAAGAAGAGTGATAGAGGGAGACAAGTGTGATGTGATTGGCGGATGACTGAGAGCGTGGGAGGAGGGGTGTCTATGAGAGTGATTCTGTGTGTGAAGTTTGAAGAGAGAGCATAGTTTTTGAGCCTATTCTGTGTGAATAAGACAAACAGTTTAGTCTGTGTGAATATGAGTTTTGAGTCTATTCTGTGTGAATAAAACAAAGAGATGAGAGAGTGAGATTAGACTGTCTACGCCTGTCAGAGTGGAGTTTTGGGAGTTTGAGAGACTGTTTGTGACACCAAGCTTTGCCAGTTATATTTACAAGTTCCTTTCATTAGCAACAGTTCAAAATAACCAGAAACCTATTTTGTTCTTTATTAAATAAATCATTTTTTGTTTAAACTTATCCCACAAATCAGAATAGTCCTTCCTCACGGCTACATAGTCCTCTGATGTGCCTAGACCCTAGGTCATTCTACTAAAAGAGAGAGATTTGGAATTTTTAGCAGCAGAAATCTACCAAGTTTAGGTACACAGAGAGTGTTTTAAAGGTAAAACTGTCTCCCCAATAAGCAAGGATGCCACACATGGTATCAAGTCACTCAGTGGTTCCTGCCAGGACTGGCCCTGACTAGTCCTCCCTCAAAGGCCAAAACAATCCTGGAAAGGGTTTCTGTCCCTCTCCCTGCCTTTTACTGACCAAAATCAAGGCTTGAAGGCTGGCAATAGTGTCATGGTTGCCTAGCAACAGACATGGAGTACATCTGTTTCTTAAAGATACAGGCACTCCTTTTACCATTTTTTAAAATTCATCATTTTTTTTTCATAACTTGGGCATTTTTCAGATTTGTAGAAAGATCTGTCCTGTCTGTTCATTGCTCCAGTCTCCAGATTTAAGTATCCACAAATGGGGCCATGTTGCGAATTAGATATACTGACATGGGTCATCTGACCCAAATTCAATGTTTTAGGGAAGATAATTTTTTCCTGCTTCCACACTGCCTTGTGGTACATTTGTGCACCTCCACAGATTTCCCAGGCTTTTAACCAACCTTTCTCAAACCTGTTTTGTGAAATTTTAGGAAAGATCATGGTAAACCTAGATGGCTGCCATGTGAGTGGGAAAATCTGGATTTTCCCGCCCACATGGCAACCATTTTCTCTGACCCTGTCTTCGCAGCAGTCATTTCCTCCCCCCTCCACCTTGAGGTTTATTATTTTTTAAAAAAAATCAGCACTAAAATATTATTAGGTCAATACACTTGTAATAATAGGTGCAGCAGGTTCTCTGAATTCTCGGTTTTCGTTTTTTTAAAAAAATAAGTCTCTATATCCTTTCCTTGCTGAGATATAAAGGAAAACATATATCTTTGCAACCAAAAAATGAATTAGTGATGCAGACAGCCTGCTTCACCTACAGTTACAATGGTATTCTAGTGCCAACTTAATGATATTCTAGTGCCTATTTTTAAGAAATTGCAAACGTCATGGTAGCCCAGGGGAGGGGGGTAGCCTCTGGTGGGAGATCAGGGCAGGGAGACTGAGAAAACATGCCATGTGGAAATCCTGCTACTGCTGTGCTTTATTTGCAGCTGTAGTACCAGCAACAAGGAAACCACAAAATCCTGTCCTTGTGTGCAAGACTCCTAAGATTGGTCAGAGAGAACAATGCAGAGCTCTTAACAATCACTTGAGCCCCTTTAAAGCTTCCACTTTGATATAGGCTTTAATGAGGTATAGGTCATTCAAGGATGATAAACATGTTTCTGTAAATTTACATAAACCAGGTTTCCTAGTAAAAAGAGATTTTATCAACAGAATAAAATGGAATCCTCTTGCTAATGAAATATTCCATCAGTAAAGAATTATCTGTAATCTAGGCTTAAATTCTGGCAGGTACATATCATAAATTAGAGAAACATTTGCCTACTTGAAACAGAATTCTCACATTTTAACCAAACATTAAACAAACCAATAAATCTTAATTCAGTGGCAATTTGACTAGATTAGGCAATGAGGGTAGAAGAAAATACAAAGATTTGAACTTGGAAAAGCATAAAACTTTTCCTTTTGGCTTTGCCTCAAAAGGTAATGAAGTGATAGAAGTGATATTTCAAAATGTAAATAAAATTTCATTTTCTGTTCTGTGGAATATGATGGCAAGATTACCGAAGGCCTTTCATTTCCTGCTGCACAAAAGTATTGAACTGCCAGGCTGTCTTAGAGGCTTGACTTGAGTATGTACCCCCTCTTCAATGTATCTGCTCACAACTAGTAAAATAAAATCTCATTATATTTGGTTTTGCATGACCAGTAAGATTCTTCACTCCCTCCAGTTCTCACCTCATCAGAAGAAAGCATAATATCAAGTTCTCTGACCTTGTGTTCAGTTTTCTACCAAAAACGTTTCTATCAACAATAATTGGATTTTAAAGCTGATAGGACCAGACCAGATACACCCCGAACCATGTTTGAGAGCTCATTACTTGGGCTAGGGTTGCCAGCCTCCAGGTGGGGCCTGGGGATCTCCTGCTTGTACAACTGATCTCCAGCTGACAGAGATCAGTCCCCATGGAGAAAATGGCTGCTTTAAAGGGTGGGCTCAATGGCATTGTACCATGCTAAGGCCCCTGCCCTCCCCAAACCCCGCCCTCTCCTGGATCCACCCCCAAAGACCTGGCAACCCTAACTTGGGCTCAGGACTGCATGCTTCCTTCTGAAGAGCATGTTCATCCCTCCTGCTGTAACTGTAGTTAAGCATTATGACAAGTTTAACTATTAATCTGACTAACCTGGGATGATTACGGCTAACATTAGTGCTGACATAATGGTTTACCATGAATAAAGAGGGAGGTATGGAGAGAGCTGTTCACAATCTCTGAAAAGCACATCTGTGCTAGCCAGTGAAATAAAAAGGCATTCCTGTACCAGAGACAGTGCTTTTCTAGAACCAGGTGCCAAGAACATATCTACACATTAGCTTTTTTGAGTCACTGAAAATGTATGATGCTTTAGATACAGCCTTATACTTCACACATATGTACTTACTTCCTTTTGATAATTTCATAACTGTGGTGAGTTTCACCATTGCTACAGAAGTAAATGGTACAACTATGAAAGTCAGAGATAATCATCAAGAGGAAGAGCACTGAATCTATGGTAATGTGGTAATCTGACTGCTTCCTTGTGCCATCCGACAACTCATTTTTGAAACCTTGCCATGACTCTGCCATGAGTTCAACAATAATAATTCATTTAATATCCACATCGCCCACTTTCAAATTGTAGTATGACAGCTCTGAATTTTGACCATTCCTTTTGGAAGCAAGGCTAATAGTCTGATTATACTGATTTGAACCATTTGTGCAAGCAGCCTTTTAAGATGGAAAACTGATCATATCTATTCACACAAATGCCTTTTACAACTCAAAATCTTTAATATGAAAAAATCCTATCATTTAAAGGCCATTTAGTAGTTGTAATGGGAGAGGGGCATCTGCAATCCGCCAGTGCAAGAGCTTTCATACTGCTCTGCTGTGCTAACTCATGCCATTTCCTGCTCCTCTAACTAATGTAATGTGTTATGGGAGTGCACTGGTGAAAAGACTGAAAGCACCATTTACAGCTTAAAACGCTATAAAAAGGAGGGATAATTTAAAAGACTTATTTAACTGTAAAACTATGGGCGAAACCTTTTAATGGAATGCAGTATGGTAGCAAATAAAAAAAAGAGTGAGAAAGGAAAATGAAATTGACATATTATGGGGCTAACATTTTGATCTTAAATACATTACTATGGAAATTAAGTCTTACTGTTTTCAATGAGACCTTTCCCCATGTAAGCAGATCTAGAAACACAGCCTTACTTAACTAATACTGAACACTGTGTTTCATAATGCAGCCATTTCTATAAGCAGCCTACCAACAAAACATTCACAGGCAGCTCCACCTGCAGAACAGCTGTAAATCTGTGCCTTATGGTATAATTCACTCTTCAAAGTCTTCTATAGGATTGAGTTAAATAGCTCTTCAGGTCCAGGTACCTTCTTAAACATCTTAAAAGCACTGAATTCAAAACAGGTGGGAAAGCGTTTCCAGTGAAGAATAAATTCTGGACAAAAAACTTTTACTGTATTTTTCTGTTCACAGATTTACCTGGTTCATGTGGTCTGCAGGTGTAGTTAACAAGAATTATTGCCTAAAATCGACCCTTTCTTTGTTCATTAGAGTTAGTGAATAGTCTTCTTATATCATACATCAATGTTGAAAAATATATATCTGACAATAAAGAAGGGCACAGAAAGCATAATTTGGATAATTCTGTACTTGAAGACATATCCTCCACTGATCTTTCCATACTGCTTTAATACATATCATCACGATCCAGGACCTCTGTTACCAATGATGAGGTCCAAAGACATGGAAGATGGAGAAAATATGCTGCATGAACTCCCTCAACAGACCACCATGGCGGAAGAAGAAGAACATACAAGAAAATTGAGGTCCTTACTTTGTTCCCTAAGATGGCAGCTATGCCATCCTCCTGAGACTTAGAGGACTCTTGAAACTCAGGATGATCCTCTGCTAGTACCATACTAAGGTCAGGACTAACAGGATACATTGCAGCCCTGCTAGAGTACACACTTTAGAACGGACATAGCTCCTTTAATTGTAAGTGGTTTCTTCCAGGGAGGTGGAGCTTGATACACACATCTTTCTGCATAACTATTTAAACTTTTTGTTGTAACAGCAGTAATCTGAAGCACACTGCTTATTGACAATTTTCCTTCTTGATCTTAAATTGAGTTAGTTGTGCATCTGACTAACTTCCCTGAATGCTGGCCTGGCCAGTATCCCCCACAACCAGTAGTAGAAATAGGAGACATGTTCAAAACAAACTCTGTATCGGCCTCTTCAGAATCTCAGCTTACTTCTAGCATGTGCTCACTGTGAAAGGTCTGAAAATGTAGAAACAGTTTTTGTAGGAGGTTTCCATTTACTTTGACTTCCTATAGCCTGGATCTCTGTCAGAATGATATGACTGAGCTACGGGAACTGCAGCCAAAAGTCATACCTATAGCTGGGCTCTGAGAAGGGGCAGGAGAGGGAGCTGTTGCTGGAGTGGTGAGTGGAAGTATCACAAACACAAGGGAGACAGAGGGAGAAGGACAGGGAGATACAAAGAAATGGCACTGGAAGGAAAAGGAAGGTGTTGGTCATCGGTGACTCCCTGCTGAGGGGTTTGGAATGTCATGTGTCCAGGCCTGACCCCCCTGGCCTGTGAGGTGTGTTGCTTGCCAGGAGTGAAAATTAAAGGTATTACAGAGAGGATCCCTAAACTCATAATTCCTACAGAGCATTACCCATTTGTGATGGTCCATGTGAGAACTAACAACACAAAAGCATTAAGGCTGACTATGAAGCTCTTGGGAGGAAGCTGAAGGGAATAGGAGCACAGGTGGTGTTCTCATCGATCCTTCCTGTCATAGGAAGGGGAATACGACAGGAACAGACGATAATGGAGGTGAACTACTGGCTACGTTGGTGGTGCCAGCAGGAGCGATTTGGATTCTGGGACCACAGGCTAGGTTTTCTGGACATCAAACTACTACCATGCAATGGACTTCACCTGTCAAGGTCAGGGAAAAATGTGTTTGGCAGAAACCTGGGAAGATTCATCAAGAGAGCTTTAAACTGACACCACAAAGGGAAGGAGATGACCAACATAGGAATTTAAATGAAGGAGGGCAAACAACAGAGGCCCACCTGGGAGGACCGGGTCTAATGCAGCCAAAGGTGTGGGGCTTCAGGTATCTATGTACCAATGCTCAAAGCTTGAGTAATAAGAAGGAAGAGCTTGAGCTTCTAATGCAGACAGAGGGATATGATTTAGTAGGCATTACAGAGACTTGGTGGGATAATTCACATGACTGGAGTGTAGTAGTGGATGGATACAAGTTGTTCAAGAAAAACTGAAAGGGTTGAAGAGGAGGTGGAGTGGTGCCAGGGGTCTGTTGGAGCCGCAGCGCACAGGAGCTGTGCTCCGGGAGTGAGGAGCCCAGGGGGCGGGCACATGACCAAGCCCCGCCCCCTCCTTGGCTTCCCCAGGCCGCACGGACGGCCTGCCCACCTCATCTTCGGCTTCCCCCGGCTGCACAGAGGCGAATGGAGAGCAAGAAAAAGCGGTACCACGGCCCGGAGAAGCTGCAGCCCAAGCTGTCTCTTCTGCCCAGCTGTCTGCTCGAAGCACCCGGCACCTCCCAAGCTGCCGCACGCACCATCTACCTTGCTGGCTCTGCTGCCTGCCTGGCTAGCCAGGGACTACTACCGCCACTACAACTGCCACCTCCCCACCCCCCCTCCTCCTCCAGCAGCCCCGCTCAACGCGTTTTCCCAGGCAAGGCGGTCGCTGTTGCCCTTTTCATGCAGGGAGCAGCAGCAGCCCCAGCTGAGGAGATGCCCCTCTGCTCCACCTCCACTGCCTCCTCATTCCAGCGCCTCCTCTGAGCGCACACTAGGAGCAGCAGCAAGGACCCATCTGAGCACTTTGGGCAGCTCTGACTGAGGGTGAAAGGCTCTGCTCTCTCCCAGCCCACCCAGACATGCAATTCCACCCAGCCCAGACCCTTGGTCCTGGGAGAAAGTATCAGTGCTGATTATTATCATCTACCGCCACCATATACTGCCCGGTGGGGTGGGGCGGATGGGAACAATGGCAGGTCTCCATCGCAACTATTTATCTGTCTTCCCAGCCTGCTCTTCCTCCTTCCCTCCAAAGCTCAAAACTTTCACATTCCTCTGCAAGAGCCGGCAAACGCAGTCTAGTCCACGGCATGCCTTACAGAAGCATTCATTTATCTGTCCCTCCAGAGCTGCCTCCAGCCCCGCTTCCTGCTGCTGCGCCTGTGGGGCCCCAGGAGTCTCCATAACCCCTAGGCGGAGGAGGCACACAGTCCTTAACGCCCAGCTTTCGGGCGCGGGGGGGGGAGGCTAAGGCTGGATGGAAGTTACTCCTCACTCTGCACGGTTACCTTAGCAACCAGCCAGCCAACCAGCCCAACCCCCCGCGTGCACACGTGCTTGCGCAGTGGCCAATGGGGAGGGAGCGGCGTGTGCGCTCCAGTGACTGAAGAGCCACTTTCAAGTCGGGACAGGACTGAAACTTCGAATTTGCCAAATCAGCCCGAGTGGGCTAACAACTGTACTTGGTTGCTGAGCAGAGCTCTCTTGGGAAGAAATGAGCTGCGCTCGATCCTACTTGTCCTGGCCGGTTTACTATAAAAGGTACGAGACTCCTGGGTTCAAAGGCACATGAGGAAGTTTTGTTATCACCCTGGGTCCCGATTGGCCCCTTTCATGTCAGGAGAGTGTAAAGGGAGGTTGCCCCCGGGTCCCAGTTTGTCCTCCAACCTGCGATCTCATCATCTCAGGCTTCCACAGTGTGCAGCTCACCCTTATCATCCCCACTCCACTGCAAAAAAACAACAACCCGCCTATGTGCTTGCTCGCAGTGGGGGTTTTGGTATTGTGAAAAAGGAGACTAGGGAGCTCTATTTCTTCACACACACCCGCCCCCTCACCATCTGATTTTGTTAGGGGTTTGGCATTGTTTTGGGTTTTTTTAAAGGGGGAATGGAAAGGGAGACCGGGGCTCTGATTCTTCGGCTGAGGAGCCAGGCGTGCCTACCTGCCTGGGTTGCTTACAGATGGAATGGGAGACTAGGGGCTCCCGATTTGGGATGTACTAAAAGGAAGGACAGGATTGTCCATTGGAAACAATGGGAGACACTTGAAGGCCCATTGGAAATAATGGGAACCAGGAATGCCACTTGACTTGCATGGGCTCCATTGAAATACATTACAGTACAAGTAGAGTTGCAAAGAAAATGCGGAATGGATTTTCCATTAGGGTCTCTGGGCCCAAATAGACTACTCTGGGACTGGAATGACAGGCCCCAGCTTAGAATGACAGCCCCTAGGAGTAACAGAAGAGTTCTGGGACTGGAATGAGAGGCCCCAGAGTGGAATGACAGCCCCTAGGGGTATAGAACACTCCTCCTACCTCAAGAGGTTCTCATTCCACTCTGTGGTCTCTCGTTCCAGTCCCAGAATACTCCTGCTACCCTCAGGCATTGTCATTTCACTCTGGGGCTTGTCATTCCAGTTCCAGAACAGTTCTGCTACTTCCAAGGGCTGTCATTCCATTTTGTGGCCTCTCATTCCAGTCCCAGAATGCTCCTGCTCCCCCCAAGGACTGTCATTCCACTCTGAGGCCTGTCATTCCAGTCACAGAACACATCTGCTACCACCAAGGACTGTCATTCCACTGTGGGACATGTTATTTAAGTCCCTGAACACTCCTGCTACCCCCAAGGGCTGTCATTTCACTCTGGGGCCTGTCATTCCAGTCCCAGAACACTCCTACTACATCCAGGGGCTGTCATTCCATTCTGGGGCCTGTCATTCCAGTCCCAGAACACTCCTACTACATCCAGGGGCTGTCATTCCATTCTGGGGCCCGTCATTGCAGTCCCAGAAGACTCCCACTACTTCCAGCGGCTGTCATTCTACTTTGTGGTCTCTCATTCCAGTCCCAGAACACTCCTACTACCCCCAGGGACTGTCATTCCACTCTGTGGGTTCTCATTCCAGTCCCAGCCCACTCATGCTATCCTCTGGAGCTGTCATTCCACTCTGGGGTCTGTCATTCCAGTCCCAGAATGTTTCTGCTACCCCCTGGGGCTGTCATTCCACTCTGGGGCCTCTCATTCCAGTTCCAGAACTCTTCTGTTACTCCTAGGGCCTGTCATTCTAAGCTGGGGCCTGTCATTCCAGTCCCAGAGTAGTCTATTTGGGCCCAGAGACCCTACTTGTACTGTAATGTATTTCAATGGAGCCCATGCAAATCAATTGGCAGGGAGGTGGTGAGCTCCCCCTCACTGGTAGTCTTTAAACAGTGTCTGGACAAACACTTGTCAGGGATATTGTAGGCTGATCCTGCATTGAGTAGGGGATTGGACTAGATGGCCTGTATGTCCCCTTCCAACTCTGTGATTCTGTGACTCTATAATTATGCCAAATCTTTCACCTATTATTTCTTCTCTCATGCTATGTCTTACAGGGTACCCTCATAAAACAACGGTCTTCTGCAAACCAGGGATCCACCATAGTCTTGCTTTGCAAGATTGTTTCCCCCTTCTCTTTGTTTTTATCAGTCCTCTTCTTCAGCCTATCTTTACCTAACTTCTACCTATCTCATTTATTTGGCTTCCATTTTGCTAGATGTTTTGCTCTTTCTGTCAAAGGCTTTGATCTTGGTATGCATTTGAGGAACTCTTCAGTTTATTATGAGTCTAGCTTCTATAGTTTTGACCTCTGGATTTGTCCACTGGCCTGGTTTCTGGCTGGAGCAGCACTATATATTCTTTTTGCATATGCACATCCAAATTCAGAATACGGCACCCTCTGACCCAACTGCACCAATCAACCCACACTGCTCCTCCCACAACTGTTAATAAAATATGCTACATTTCTAAAAGCCCAAACACTATAATCAGAATTATACTATAAACATAATTTAATCTGAACACAGTAGATTTTGTGTTTCGATATATACATTTCAGATTAAACTCAATATTTTTGTATTTTTATATGTGCGCGTGTGTGTGTGCGTGTGCGTGCTTGTGTGTGTACTTGGAAGTCAGTGACCTCTGGCGACTTACTGTGTGTGCACCTGGAAGTCATGGTGACCTCTGGGGACTGACCCTGTATAGAAATATTATTTCTAAATTCTCATGCCTTCTTCCTGTGATGACATTCTGACATACTGGGTGTCTTTTCCTGTTGCAGGCCAGATGGCCTAGTGTGATTTCTGTCACTTGACCAGATGGCTGAGCCACCAAATAGCCATGCCATATAATCATGCCAGATACCACATTCCTTAATACCTCCCTGCTGAGGACCAGACTTTAAGGCTCCTCTCTATGGCCTACATGAGCCATGTCACGTACACAATGGAGAAAGCTAGAAGTTGGACCACCTGACTGCAGGAGGGGCCTCTAACTTCTTAGCCAATCCCCACACACCTGATGTGGCAGCTATGGCAACCAGAAATTGGGCACAACCCCCTGCCGCTCGTGATTGGCTGATGGCCACAGCTGATGATGACTGGTATGGGGGTATAACTTATGGAAGAGCTCTCTTGCTCCTGGGAACCTGTCTTTCGAAACAAAGAGCTTCTTGGTGAACTGATTGCAGTTGCCAACCTTCTGTTATTGTGGATCTGTATCTCTGAACAGTCCTGGACTATATACTTGCACAAGATGGGATTTCTCTTCAAAATCCCTTGGTGCCAACTTGTACTGTTACACTGAACAATTTTGGACTACCTGATGCTATGGTAACTATGATTATTATTAATGTGTAGTAAGGGAAAATAGCCATAGGTTGTTATTGTTTCTGTATCCTCTATTAGTCTCTTGTATGCTTTGCACTGAATAAAGATCATTCATATTTGTAATTGTCTCTGATGCTGTAACTGAACTCCAGGGCTAAATCTCATGTCTAATCGCTGACCACACAGAGCTACCGTTGTGAGAGTAACTGTGTGCACCTCTGAGTTAGAGTTGCTTATGTGTTAAGTCCCAGATGTCAGCTAAGAGATTGAATCTCTGCTCTTAGACTGGGGGGGGACCCCTTGGAAGAGATTTTGGTGGCAAACTGTTGTGAAGTCCAGAGAGAGTACAGACTGTCTCGTGGATTTTGTTTAATGTGCTGAAATACAGGATTCCCTCTCACCCCTGGACTGGGCTGAGTGGGTTTAATCCATGACAGACCCCTACTGGGCACCTGGAGGATATTTTCAGAGAGGTGGCTGAATAAAGCCTGCCCCTGCCTTTGGTATTTCAAGGAGGTCTCACATCCAAGTACTTGCCAGAGTCAACTCTGCTTAACTTCCAAGATCTGATGAGATCGGGCTTGCCTGGGCTATCCAGGTCAGGAAAACTCAATATTTTTAAACAATCTAATTAATGCATCTAGCTATTTACACAAACTGAGGCTGGGATGAAATTCACATACAGCAAGATTATGGTGATTATACAGCAAGATTATGCAGAAAGATCAAGGTGAAGGAATGCATAGGTTATACTTCAGGTATCATAGTTGGATTATTTCACATATATCATCACATTTGGTCACTGAATTGTATTAAAGATAAAGAGCAAAGAAGATGTCCTCTACCTTTTGCAGCTGCTCAAAAATATAAGACAGGGTCCTCGGAATGATGCCTCGATCACTGTAACGTTCTGCTCCCCCAGTAATGGTAAATGTCTTGCCACTTCCAGTCTGTCCATAGGCAAATATAGTGCCATTGTAGCCAGCTAAAGCACTAAAATGGAAGAATATATTCATTATATAATGGAGGAAAATTCATTATCCATTATCCATGGATAACTAATATAAATTCACAAACATTCACTTTGTAATTATGCAGCCATAGAAACCTTTGCTGACATGAATGAGCACTGCTTACATGTTTTAGATAAAAAGGTTTCTTAAACCAGACAACACACAACATTGTGACACACACTGCAATTAAGCATTAGACACGCTTGTGAACTTTAATATGCATGCCTAAGAGCTTTTTTTCCCAATTATAACAATGACGTTTGCCCACCCCACCCCCACCTCCTCGGATGATCACAAGGGTGGGAGGAGCCAATTGATGCCGGGGCGGGAACACCAGGCAATGGGAGGCTGGCTTGCCAGCCAGGTGTGGTGGCAGCTGCCTCCATAGTCAGTCCAACCCTGCAATCACCTCCGCTCAGATACCTGTGGGCATTTTTACTAGTTTTTCTGTGCAGAAGTTTTCCACGGGACATGCTACCTCTAGGATCATAGAATCATAGAATGTTAGTGTTGGAAGGGACCTTGCAGGTCATCTAGTCCAACCCCCTGCACTCTGCAGGAGCATGGCCGAAAGACAGCCCTAGACCAACTAGCATTGTTTTAGACCATCTAGTGTTGTTCTCAAAGTCTTTCCACAAGCCAGCATCTTCCTCTCATTCTAAAAAGAGTAATAAAAGCAAGAGCTATGTACATAACACAGCTGTAATCTGCAAAAATGTATCTCAGATAACTTTTCACCATAAAGCTATCAGCAACTTAGAAGCATATCAATTGAAACACTGATAATCAAGAAAGAATTATTCTCCAGATAAGATTATACTTCAAAAAGCAATTCTATTGGATTTGCTCAGCTCAAAGACCCAAAACATGGTTATGTAAAAGAAAAAAATTAAAAGCATTTATGTGCACTCTGTTTATGAGTAAAGTTATAAATAAGCCAAGCTAAGAAAAGCAAAACCTTCCTCTTTTTCTTTTAGAGGAAGGGGCCATGTGTAGGTCAGCTACTAGTCTGGTGCCATGAGAGAGGCAAAGGGCCTCCAACTCATTTATCTGGAAGCCTAAGCAGTTGCCAGATGGCTCAGTATAATCTGCAATAGCAAAATGTCAAAGAAATGCACACAACAAGATGCCAAAGAAAGCCAGCATCTGCTCCCTAGAAAAATAGCACAGTTTTCTGAAGCATTCATTTTCTGCCTGGCTATTAGGCAGACATTCCACCTTTGTTTGCAAGATATCATTTTTATCCACTGTATCCAAAAGCATTATTAGAGTAAAATAGTTGTGTCAACTTTTAGGATTAGTTTAACATCCCTTTCTGGACACTGTGGTGTTGCAATTAAACCAAGGAGGGTTTTGTTGTTGTTGTTTTGCTTTGGCATTCATTCAGTTTTCATTTTCTTTGTGTACAAATCGCCACTTCCTCAGTGTTGTAGAAGAAGAAAGGCAACTTTCCCCACCCTTAAAGGTGGGGCCTAAAATATTCTTACCGAACTGACAGCTATAAGAAATTTTACAAAAGCACACCCTTGTGGTATTGAATAATAACGTCCACAAATCTCCTTATCTTTTCAAAGCCTTAGCTTTCAACTTCAGAATCTGCCTATCTCAGTAGTTTGCTCTGGAGGCATCTTTCCTGAATTAAGACAAAAATGTATGAGCCGGAGGCTAAAAAACTGTTAGCTACCTTGCACTTAGAGGAAACACTGGACAAAAACCAGGTGCCCTCAGGAGGTCCACCAGCAGGGCCAAAACTCCAGGAGCCCTCCCACTCTTGCCCCCCAAGTACCAAGAATGCAGAGCATCACTGCGCCAGACATAATAACATAAGAGAAGCCATGTTGGATCAGGCCAGTGGCCCATCCAGTCCAATACTCTGTGTCACACATCAGCCAAAAATACCAGGTGCCCTCAGGAGGTCCGGCAGTGGGGCCAGAACACCAGAAGCCCTCCCACTGCCCCCCCCAAGCACCAAGAATACAGAGCATCACTTGCCCCACACTGAGGAACATAAGAGAAGCCAATGCTGGATCAGGCCAATGGCCCCTCCAGTCCAACACTCTGTTACACAAGGGCCAAAAATACCAGGGGCCAGGAAGCGCGGGGAGGAGGGTGGCCGGGCCTCCCGGGGCGCCGCGGATCTCCTCCTCAAAGCAAAATAGCCAGTCCTAGCTTGCCCTCACTTCAGTGGTGCTTCAGAAAAGCCCAGGTGGCATCACCTTTGTGCCTCCAGGGAGCACCAGCTGAGAAACAGCTGCCTCCCTTGCAGGAGGATGCTTTTGTGACTGGCCACAACCCCCCATGGCAGCCATTTAGTGACTGGCTGTGCCACCCCACCTTGCCAGCCATTTCATGGAAGTGTCTTTTTCCTGTTCTCAAAATCCTCAAGTGCTCATAGCAAGCAGCATCATTCACTCAAACACTTAATCGGAGCCAGTGAGCTCTCTGTTCAGTCATGCCTTTAGGCAAACCACTGGGGGTAGCCTTGAACAGACTGCTGTGGCAACTAAGTACAAAATACCCCACACACGTTCTTAGTAATCTTCTCAACAACTGATTTATTTACTTCATTTATACCTGGCCTTTTCTCCCAATGGGGAAATAAGGTTGTTTGCCCTCTCTATTTTATCTTCACAACAACCTTGTGAGGTAGCAGTAGAGAAGAGAAAGAGTCCAGTAGCACATTAAAGACTAACAAAATTTGTGGCAGGGTATGAACTTTTGTGTCACTGCTTACCTGGCAGGAACACTAAGAAATCTCTCACAATTATGCAACCATAGCAGGCAGGAGGGAAGGAGGCGAATATCTCCAGCGCCAAAGACTTGTAGAGGGAGAGTCAAACTTTGGGGACTCACCCATGCAC
Organism: Gekko japonicus; assembly: GCF_001447785.1. Classification (NCBI taxonomy): domain Eukaryota; kingdom Metazoa; phylum Chordata; class Lepidosauria; order Squamata; family Gekkonidae; genus Gekko; species Gekko japonicus. Next base: position 913,938 of record NW_015175372.1, read on the forward strand.
CAGAGGGCCAAGGCAGCAGGAAGCAAGAAGCCTGGGCAAGCTGGGCTCCTCCATGCCTGGCAGAAGATGAGGTGCAGAGGCGAGAGGTGGGCAAGCAGAAGAGGCACTCAGCCAGCCGCACAAGCTGCGTGCAAAGAAACTCCCGCCGCCCCAAGCTTCAGGGCTGCCTCGTTAAAGGAGTGCGGAGGCCAGACTCGCAAAGCAAATGAGACAAGCTCAGGGTTATATCAGGCCCCATTATATCCTATGGGCCATTGAAGTCAATGGCGAAAACATAGGGTATATTCTGGGGGCTGGAGGGGAGGGGGTTTGAGGGAGAGGCTCCAAAACCACAGGGTAGCTGCTGTTTCAGGAGCATTGAACCAGGGGGTCCAATTCTATGGGCCCCCAAACAGGTTGCCCCCATCCCCTCCATTGGGCTTTTTTATGTTCTTACAGTAATTGCCAGCCTGCAGACTGCTAACAAGGTTGTTATCTTCAGCAGTCTATCCTTTTCTTCTTTCTTTCCTTGTACCCAGCTCCATAGTTTTGCTTAACCATCCAGATCTTGCAAAGCAGTAGTTAGTGCATTGCAGCAAGATAAAACAACCTTTCCCTCTCTTTTCCTTAAGTTCTCTCCCTCTTTTCCACATTTTTCTCATTCACTTCTCTCCCTCCATCTAATTCTTCCATGACACCCCCTTTTATTTTCAAGTCGGTCTCAGCTCCTTCTCATCCCTATTCTGCTTGTCAACTTAGAATGTACATAATAGTAGTATGGTAGCAAACTTTTGTTAATATTATGAACAGTAGTAAAAGAATGTTTTCTCCCTCCTCCACCCCGTACATGCATGATAAAGGAACATTAATCTGTGTTAGTGGTTATATGCGTGGAACAGCCGTTAGAACTCCCAGTTCAGGCACTAGGTTGTTGTTAACATTATTATCGTATTGGTGGGAGACCTAATAGCCCTTTGTAAAGGCTACTTTGCTACATGGCAAATGACATAATCTTTTTAATGTCAGCAAAATCAATCCCAGTGGTCCCAGTACTTCTCATCCAGCACCACTACATAACCCAGTTTGCCCCTGCTTTTGTACTAGGTAAAGTTACAATGTTAAAACTGAAATTGATTTATTACTGATTTACTTACTAAAGAATTATTGTAATACAAAATTAGACGCATGGCTTATAGAGAGTAATATTGAGAGGCACAGGCTGTGCTAATGGAGTAGATGTGGAGGGCCTTTTTAATAGGCACCACTTGTTTGGAAAGAGGGGGGGAATGCTCCTTCTTTGACGCAATTATGATAGCTTCTATAGATGCAATAGTCCTGCCCTGATCACTGTGCTCATATTATTTAACAGTAGTTTGAATAGGGAATGTTCTTCCCAAAAGGCTGCAACAATACTGGATGAAGCAACAGCAATAGCTATCCTTTTCTGTTGAACTGTAGGCAAAATTAAATGTATGACAAATGCCATACCCAGTCTTTCTCCCCAGTGGGGACCCAAAGCTACATTGTTCTCCTGTCCTCCATTTTATCCTCACAACAACCTGTGAGGTAGATCTTGCTGAGACTGTGTCACCCAGCAAACTTCTGTGGTGGACTGGGGATCTGAGTATTAGAGACATATGACAAGTTGCTTAAAAGCTCTCTTATTACATGTTGCCTAAAGGTAAAGGTAAAGGTTCCCTTGCTCAAAAGCCAGTCGAATCTGACTCTAGGGTTGTGGTGCTCATCTCCGTTTCAAAGCCGAAGAGCCAGCGCTGTCCAAAGACATTTCCGTGGTCATGTGGCTGGCATGACTAAACACCAAGGCGCACGGAACGCTGTTCCCTTCCCACCGAAGTAGTACCTATTTATCTACTTGCAATTTCTTGCTTTCGAACTGCTAGGTTGGCAGGAGCTGGAACTAGAGACAGGAGCTCACCCCGTCTTGCAGCACCTGGGTCTTGAACTGCTGAACTACTGACGTTCCACAGCCTGCAGTTCAGCGTCTTAACCACTTGAGCCACCGCAGCTCCTCATGTTGCCTACCAGGAAGATAATCTGGTTCAGGGTGTTCCAATTCCCTTAATCTTTGGCACTGTGACTTCAATCATCTTTCTGGGGTTGGTGACCCATTTTTAAACATGTAGCATTATTTTCTGACAAGTTATGTCTGCAAGAAATGGAGAACCTTCGCTTCCATTGCAAATAGTATGAGGGGGCATGTCTCAAGATTATGGGCTAGGATATTCCCAGACCTTTCATTTTTGGCCTTGGAACCCCCACAATCATCCTGAAGCTAGTGGCTAATTTTGAGAGTCCTAGCTTTATTATTATAGATGGACAGACAGGCCAATTCTTTTATTACTATAAATTCATGGTAGAAGGCCAAGTGATTTGTTTTGTTGATCAAGGTCAAATGGGGGGCAGGCGGAATCTTTGTCTGGGGGCCCATGGTGGCTCTCAGCAGCCCTGACTGATGGACAGACTAAAAGATTTCTGGAGAGAAATGTTCCTTCAGCAATATATACCTTGTTAGCGCTATAAAGTTTACAAGAAAAAATAACAGCCTCTAAACAAAATGTGATGTGCTCAAGAGGATTAGCTATCCTACATCCTAGTAAGAGTTCCCACAACAATATGGATACTATATTTTTATCACTTAAAACCTCCAACAGATCTTGAGAGTACAGGAGCAGAGCTTGTTCTGTATTGTGCCTAGGTAAATTACCTTAAATATGTTTGAAACAGTAAAATACATTAAGAATCTTACAGAGTCATCCTAATCAGGGTTACACCCTTCTAAGATTTCAGTGAACTTGATTTTAATGGACTTAAGGGTATAACTCTTTGGTCCTTTCCGCACTTGGATCTCATTCCTGGTTTTATCAGAGTTCAACTCACGACACAATACCTTGCATTTATCCCTGATTATAACAGCATCTGTTTATACCAGGCAAGTGTGGGGCGAAACTGGGATGACCTCAATGTAATGTGGAAACAAAAAAATACCCTGAGATAATTACAGGGGTGAACTCAAGTGTAGTGTAGAATATAAAAATCCCACAAGATAATTACAGGGGTGAACTCGCGTGTAGTGTAGAATGTAAGTTCGGGGACAGGGTTGAACCAGGATTTAAGGACAGTGCGAAAAGGACCTTTGTGAGGCAAAGCACCCTGATCCCCCCACCCCCAGATTAACATGAAGTTTAATCGGCCTGCTCCAGTTTGCAGGTGTCGGTATTGGGCTTCCCTGCCTACACCATCCTCATCTCTTTCAAGGCCAGATTCGAGAATGTGGTAATTGGCTAATCATGGGAACCTGCATTCACTTTTGTAACTGGATGAGAGGGGGGAAGCAGGAGTGAATGTCATTATCTTCTGGAGGGTTCCATCAAGTGAGCTCCCTGATTGAGTTTGGGAGACCACCTGACGCCAGATGGCCAAAGACTATAATTAAGCCACAGACAAGAGGGAAGCCATGCTAACCTTATGATTTGACTGGGCAGTGGCTCTGACTATGCCAACTTAGTCTCATTGCGATGGACTCCTCCGTCAGCAATGCTTAAGCCTCTAGCTTGGACTCTGATATTCTAAAAGGTATGTGGTCTAATACTAGGTATTGAAGTATCAGATAGAAAAGTTAGCTTTTCTTATTTTCTTGCCGCAGAATTGTAGAGATTGTGTTGCCTAGTGATGTCTTATTTATTAAAGTATTTAATAAGCCTTCATATATTTTACCATCTGGTTTCTTGTGTGTCGATAACCTTGAGGATCCATAGATCTGAGCACTGCTTGCTTTCCCAAGGGGTAGAGACTCAGAAGGACCCAGGCTTGGGTCCTTGACACTCTTATTCCAAGTGAAGTCATTAATGGTGTAATCCCCATAACGAACCATTTTAAAAAAGGACTTTTCAGTTATTTGAGAATAGCAATGTACACAGACTTCTTTTTAAAAGTAAATTCCTAAACAGATTTACACTCTTCTAGATCTATCGACTGTGCTTAGGATGGCACTGTAAATGGCTGATCCTATTTAAAAGCCTACACTAGCTCTTCTTTAGGGAAAACAATCTGTTAAAGAAGCCGCAATCTCTAGAATATTTTGATAATGTCCCCTATCCATCATAGATGCTCAATGAAATTTGGCAAAGGGCTGGCAAGTTCAAGTCTCAAGTCCTGATGTTTGGGATTAAATGGAGGTTAAACTTTCTTTTTCAGACAGAGTATTTCCTTTTGGAGAAGATCTGTACTTGAATATGTTCTCACTCAGAGATAAAAATTGGTTTAATAAAAATAAACAAAATGTCTCAGCATTACTTTTTTTATGCCTGTGCCAGATATGCAGCATAAAAACAATTTAGCAAGTGGGTTTTTTTCCCATTTCATAGCTACATCCATTTACATACTTCTAGCAGCACTGATTTTTTTTCCAGCACAAAAACATACAGGATACATCCGTTCCTATAGAAATTTATGACAATTGGCCTGAAAAAAGAGGTGTGACATTTCTTGTTTAATTTGAACTGTTTAAAACTATGTAAACTTGTAAAACTAAAGAAATTTTGAGTGAAATGTTATATACCAAGTGTTTCGTAAAATGCCACACATCGTATTGTAATCTATACGTAACTTTAATAGCAGGAAAGTACGTAATTTATGTCAAAATGAATCTTAAGATACTATGTGCTATAATAGCAATTTAATAGAATGTTAACAGATCCTTATACAAGTCCAGATCTGTGCTCCACAGCTGAAAGCCTTTTAAAAAGAGACTTTAATCACTGCAGTTCTGATACATCATTTTTTACCAAATTTGAAAAGGAAGAAAGAAAGTAAAGCCAAAGCATGCTAAATAAAAACCCTATAATCATGTCAAACTGGCATTCAAAAAGGGTGTTATTTTCTTCACCCACCATCCTGCAAATAGATCCAACAGACCTCTATGTTAAGTCACCTACACTAATAGGAATAAAGATGTGATGCATGCAGAGCCTTACCACCACTTACCATGTGGACCAAAGGATATAAAAAGATCAAGAAAGATAATTCCTTCCAGTACATCATTGTTTTTCAGCCACTGGCCATTTCCCAGTAGGCAGTTCTTAGTGGCTCCCAAGTTGGGGAGGTCCATTATTTTGATCTGGGAATCCCAGCTACAATCCATATTCAAGATCATTCACATCCCCGTTTAACATAAATGGTAACGGATGTGAGTTGTTCTCCTAAACAGAGGATAGCACTTGCACCTATCACTGCAGGGACTGGATACTTCCAATTCAACAGTTAAATCATGAAGCAAGCTTATGGGGAAGAGTTGATGGTCCTCCCCTATCCCTAACCTCCATGTTTAAGCAGCCAGCCATTGAATGCTAGAATGCCTTGTACATTCTACTCAGCCTAGTGTGGACTGGCACTCCAGAAAAAAAAAATTAACTTAGGACATGAAGCTGTACTGAGATGGTACTAGTTACAACTTGCACTAGGGTTCTGGGTTTCTTGTTCTTGCTGTGAGGACCACTGCTTGGTGCTGGATCTGAACTGCTCCAGCTACATTTCTTGTGGCCTCATCATCAGCATCTTACCCGCCCATCTGCACAGCTGCCATGTAGGACAAAATGTAGCAATAAAAGCAGTCTGCAATTTAGAGCCCATTCATACCACACAAAATTCTTGAGGGAGGACAATATGAAGACTTTGGATACACATATAGTGCAGGTTCTGTGCATCCCAAGCACTTGGGGGACAGGCTTGGATCAGGACTGTGATACACATGTAGAAGCAGCTTCAATCTTCTTCCCCCCAGTGGTGTTTTCCTGACCTGAAACAGCCCTAGGGAATTCCTATTTGCTCTGTTACAAAAAAATTACATCCATAAACTTAATGGATCCAACTGGTTTCCAAAATGCTCTGTGGGATCCGATGCCCCCTGGCATTTTGTTGGATGAGCTGATGGAGGACTGGCATAGCCAGTTCTCAGAAGCCATTGAACAAATTGCTCCCTGGTGCCCTCTTCACTCTCGCACCAAACCAGCTCCTTTGTATACCTCAGAGCTGCAGAGGATGAAGTGAGAGCTAAGACAGCTAGAGCGAGGGGGGGGTGGCATACTCACAACGAAGCTGCAAGAACATCTTATAGGACATTTAGGAAAGCCTATGAGATGGCAATGAAAGCTGCTAAGAAGGAATTTTATGTGACCTCCATTGAATCCACTGGCTCTCGCCCAACCCAATTATTTAGAACATTAACTTCCCTACCTCAAAGGAAACAAAATGATAAGGAATTGGCTATTGGCTGTGAGGCATTTGCAAGCTATTTTGTGGACAAAGTCTTGTCGCTTCGCCATGACCTGCCAGCCACATTTGAAATGGTATATGAACTGGAAGCCCCTTGTCCATCTTCTGGTCCAGTATTAGACCAATTCAGCTGACTCTCCCAGGAGGAGGTTGACAGGGCTCTGGCAATTGTGAAGACCACCATGTGTCTCCTAGATCCATATCCGTCCTGGCTTGTTAAAGCCTGTGAGACGAAATACGGACTCCCCTGAGGGAAATTATCAATCTCTCCCTATCATCAGGGATGTTCCCAGGGTGTTTGAAAGAGGCAACAGTGAGACCACTTTTGGAAAAACCATCTTTGGACCCTATGGCCCTAGCCAACTGCCTCCCAGTATCGAACCTTCCGTTCTTGGGCAAGGTGGTTGAGAGGGCAGTAGCTGAGCAACTCCAGGGATTCTTGATTGACTCCTCCATCCTGGACCTATTCCAGTCTGGCTTCCACCCTGGCCATGGGACAGAGACTCTCATGGACAACCTATGGAGGCATCTGGATTTAGGCAAGTTGATACTGCTGTTGCTACTTGACCTGACAGCAGCATTCAACACAATCAATTATGATCTTTTGACTCCCCCCACCTCGCTGAAGTGGGGATACATGGGACTGCTTTGCAGTGGCTGTCCTCCTTTCTTCATGGTTGAGGACAGAGTGCGGCATCTGGGGGAGGCTATCTCCGCATTACCCTTTGGTATGTGGCATCCCGCAAGAGGTGAGCCTCTCCCTGATGTTATATAATATCTATATGCACCCCACCCCAATCAATCCAAGGGGTTGGGATGCACTGTCATCAAGACAAGGGCCTGCAAGACAAGGGCATGCAAGATGGAGCTCTTCCGCCAGGCCTTTGAGTAGGAGCTGCTGCCGCCACTATACCATCAGCGCACCGCCACCACAAAGGTGTGGATACCATCAGGGTGCTAGACGGCCCTGGGACGAAGACTGGATGGCAGCATCATTCTGGAACTTACATCATTGTTCTGGGTCTATCTTGCCAGAACCCATCTTGGAATCATGGACATTTGGAGCACCAGCACTTTACTGTATTATTGTATTGTTTTATGTTGCTTTTAACTGTTTTAAGCATGGCCTTGAGCCCTAATTGTTAGCCGCCCTGAGCCTGAGGGGAGGGCGGGATATAAATTGAATAATAAATAAATCAGTATGATGATGACACCCGGCTGTATCTGCTGATTGACAGATGGCCTGACTCCGCCTAAGATAATTTGGCCAGGGCTTTGGAGGCCAGGGCTAGTTGGATGCAACAGAGCCGGCCAAAACTGAATCCAGTGAAGATGGAGGTCCTGTACCTAAGTTGTGGGGGGATAGGATGGGGAATCTGACTCCCAGCCCTTGGTGGGGCACCACTGATGCTGGCCCCAATGATGAGGAGTTATGGGGTGATTCTGGACGCCTCCCTTTCTATGGAGGCACAGGTCACCAATGTTGCCAAATTAGCTTTTTACCATCTCTGGCTGGTCAGGCAACTGTTTCCTTATCTCTCCCCCCATGACCTGCCAACAGTGATCCATGCAATGGTCACTTCCAGGTTAGACTACAGCAACTCATTCTATGCGGGTCCACCCTTGAGTCTGACCCAGAAGCTCCTGCAGCGCACCTGCTGACTGGGACATCTGTGTGGACGCACATTCAGCCAGTGCTGTGCCAACTGCATTGGTTGCAGGTTGAGTACTGAATCAGATTCATGGTGATCATACTAACCTTTAAGGCCCTATGTGGCCAGGGACCAACATACCTGTGGGAGCAACTTTCCCCATATGTTCCCTAAAGAACCTTGTGCTCTTCTAAGCAGCACCATTTGGTAGTCCCCGGCACGAAGGACATCCACCTTGCCTCAACCAGGGCCAGGGCCTTTTCAGCTCTGGCCCCTGCCTGGTGGAACATGCTCCCGGTTGAGATCAAGGCTCGGTGGGATTTATCACAATTCCACAGGGCCTGCAAAATGGAGCTGTTCCACCAGGCTTTTGGCTGAGGCGGTGGATGTCCACAGAACATCAGCCTTCCCTGCTCAATGAGTTCAGTCTGTCTCAATTGACTTAGGGCACTGCCTACACCAACCTGGTGCCAGTATCAGCTGATTCTGGTCAGGCTGAGAGAAATATGCCCCCCCCCCGACATTGTTGCAGCATGCACCATAGCTAGAAACTGTTAAGCTGCCATCAGGTATTAATTTAAGTAAGTTAAGTATTTATTGGGATGAAATGGCTTGATGTTTTTATGAATTACCATTTATTGTTTTATCATGTGTTGTGAGCCGCCCTGAGCCCACTTACAGGATAGGGTGGGATACAAACTGAATAAAATAAATGAACACTAAAGTTTTATTTATTACCATTTATTTATTACCTTTTAATACAGTGTTTTGGCCTTTTAATCTTTCTTTAGAAGATGTACTTTTAGGTGCAACTATTTGATTATGTCATCAATAATTAGTAATTTATCGAGAGATGATGATCACGTTTTTAAGTTAGAAAAGATCTAGCTTAAGAGTGCTATTTTTCTGTATAAATACAGTGATGTGATAAGCAAATCAGATTTCTCTGGATGGAACTCTCAGAAGAGATTAGGGGAGATTTCTGTGTGTGTCATGGACTTGGGTTTATAGAAAAATTCCTAAAAGCAGTTTAGGACAATAATCCAAAACCTGGTTTGCTTTAAATTTTACTTCCCATAATATGGTAGAGAAATGGTAGGAGCTTTGATATTTCTGGCACTTGATTTTGCAGTAGTTATAGATTTAATTTCCACATGCTTGTATTTTCTAACATCTTGTCCAATAAAAAGAACTATTTCTAAATGTTTCTGTCTGGTTTACTGGTATTAGTTCAAAGAACAGAACTCACAGTTAATTCATTTGTACTATCAAAAAATTAAAGGTTGGAGACAATTTTCAGTCTGATAGATCCTGGAGATATCTGCAGCTAACTGTTTTAAAACAGTAATTCTTAGAAATTCTCTGTTTGGAAGCCAGAGTAAATTATCTTGTTACACTGGCTGCACAGAAACTGGTCCTCTCAGACTACTTGACCCCATAATAGTTGAAACTTGCCTCTTTATATGAAAGTAGGGATACATATGGTTTCCTGCCCCAGGACTGCAACCAGGTATCCCCTCATGCCCCAAGGGAGCTCAGGGCAGCATACATGATTCCTCCTTCCAATTTTATCATTTTGAGGTATGCTATGCTAAAAAAGAACAAATGGTCCAAGATCCATCACAATACAATCCTACACAGAGTTACTCCAGTCTAATGTCATTGGTTTCAATATGCTTTGTCCTGCACTCTGCCGGCTGGCCCAGTCAGTCTCCTCAGGAGCAGTGCTCTCAGGTCTAGATAGCCAGCCCTGAGAACGTCAACAGGAGCTGGCAGCTAGGAGCAGGAACTGAAGGCAAGGAGCTGCAGCTGAAACACAAGCTTAGCAAGCACCTCATGGACCAGTTCATTCAGCAATGCAGCCTTCCCAAACTTCAGCCTAATAGCCTGAGAAGTAACCTGGCTCAGTTGCCCTACTGGCAGGTGTTGAGCTCCTGTTGCTGCACTCTGCTTTGGCCAGGATCCTGTACAGAGTTACTATTCTCACTGCCTGGCTCTGGGATGGGTTTGCATTGAGCACTTCACCTCCTTTGGGCCACCTCGGCCCATTGTGCCGCCACCATTCCTTCAGAGTGAGAACTTCCCCTGGGGTGCTATGGGTTGCAAGGCTGAGGCCTGCCTCTCATCCTACCCGGTGGAGGCCTGGTAGTTATTTCAGTGAGGTCTCCGGTCCTCCTCAGTCTCTTTTCCTGACGACCTGGAGTCAGAGTCACTGGGCTGGGCAGAGGCTGTCACAGGACAAACTGAAGCAACTCTGCACAGGATTGCACTGTTAGTGAGCCTCATGACAGAGTGGGGATTTGAACTTGGGTCTCTTCTGTCCTAATCCATCAGTCTAATCACTAAACCACGATGCCTCAAGTTTTGATTCTATGGAGCACAGGAATCTTGCATTTATCGTTCACTTATGTTTAATGCTTCAAATTTCAGGCTGCAATTCACTGAAAGGAAGTAGCATCTGAAATGCTGGCTATTTTAACATCAGACTTCAGACTCCAATTCCTCAATATCTTAGAGCTCATGTATGGAAATAAATATTGCTAGGGACCAGCAAGGTCCCAGGGTCAATCTTGGACCCCTGAAAAAAAAATTGGGGGCGGGGACCCACCAACAAGAAATAGGCATGAAGGGATGAGGCAATGTTACCATAAAAAGAACTTGCTGCCAGTCCACTTTTCCAAGGTAAGAGTTTTCATCCTCTCCATTTTCAAGGTATCCATCCCAAGACTTGGATAGCCAAACTGGATAACTGTAATATACCCCTGAGATCCATTAAAATCTTTTTCACCTTGATCTGTGCATTCCAGAGAAGACAGACTTCTCTCACAAACAGTTACTGTGGTTATGCATTCTTCAAAATAAGGTACAATAACACAAAACTTTACAAACCTCAACAGTAAATCTTTTGGTTAGAATATATAAAACAGAGTACGCTACTCCAGATTAGAACGTGCTGTTCCAGATGCTGCATAAACATAAAACTAAATGACAATTCTTGTTCCAAAGAATTTATGGTCTCAAATACCAGAAGCATTAAATGATCTAACACAAGAAAACTGACAATATCTTCCTTTTCAGTGTTCAGGTAGCATAAAAAAGACTTATTTTTGGTACAGCCACTGTGTTGGAAAGCATTCTGTCTGACAGTTAGATTGCCCAGCAACCTACTATACCAGCAAAAAGCACCTACATGTCCAGAATCAACATGCTGCAGCTGCACTCAATCGAGCCACAATACAAGCTCAAGGGGATGGAAAATGTGATATGTTACACCACAGCTGAATGACTGGGACAATGAACAAAGAATAATGGGCAATAGCCGTTCTTTGTGGGAGAAGGCAAAGAACGGTAATACACATTCTTCTACACAACATACATAATGAAAGCAAACAAAAAAAGTCATGTAATATTTGAGTAACCAAACTGTACTTCATTAAATGTAGATACCTAGTTAAAACCTACTGGGTTAGATTCAAGCCTTGGGGTTGGACCTTAAGTTGCCACTTGCCAAAAAAATTCTCACAGAAGTGAATTCATTATTTGCATCCATTGCTCTATATTTTAAAAGCAACATACTTAGGACTAGTTGCAGATATAACACTCCCACAGTGAAAAAGTATGTTTAATCAGAAGCCCTATTAAGTTCAATGAGGTTTACACGCTAGCAAGTGTGCTTAGAATTAAGCTCCAATCTCCTAATCATAGTTAGAAGAATCGCAGGATACCACAGGCTACCCTGACTCCCTTCTGCCCTCACGCATCTGAATTCTAGGGCTGCCAGGTCTGGGTTGGAAAATACCTGGAGACTTTGGAGGTGGATCCAGGAGAGGGTGGGGTTTGGGGAGGGGAGGGAAGGGGCCTCAGCATCATACAATGTCATAGAAACCACCCTTCAAAGCAGCCATTTTCTCCAGGGGAGCTGATCTCTGTCAGCTGGAGATCAGTTGTAAAGGCAGAAGATCTCCAGGCCCCAACTGGAGGCTGGCAACTCTACTGAATTCTGTCTTCCACAGTTTCCTTTAATCGTAGTTTAGTGTGCACATCAGTGCCAAATAATTATCAATATGCCCTCATAAACCAGAGTATGAAACCAGGATACAAAGTGAGTTTGCAAACTCTGGTTACTGCTGATGCAGAAAGACAAAAATAGAAAAAATGATTCAAATCTTCATCCTGCCAGCAAAGAACCAGAAAGTTCTAATTAGCATCAAATATGTCCTCCCCTCTTATTGTTTTGACATTGCTCTAGATTTATTCTGTTGCAATATCAGATTTAGTTTTCATGTGATCATATGACAAGTAGTTTTGGAATGCTGATTAAAAACTTCACCGGCGTTTTCTGTTGTGTTACTTTTCTGGAAACACATCAGTGAAGCTGATTACTCTCCACTTACAGCTTTACTTTTCCCTTCAAGAATATGTCCATTTGAGCTTCCAGAAACAATCATCTGCCAGAATAACATGCCAGCCTTTGGTTTTTAAGGTAACAAAAACATTATTATGAATCATCACACAATTCCAAAATAGTAATAATTAAACTAATTTATAAAGGAATTTTGGCATACTTAATTATAGAGTGAAATATATAACTGCAGCTGGACTACTCAGTGAAGGACACTTTAGAATATTAACACAGTTGTAAATGCACACTTTGGAAATGTGCACAGGAGTTGTTTTTAAACATATACTTACAAAGTGCAATCCTAAACAGTGTTACACCTTTCAAAGTTCTTTAAAATAAACAGGCTTAGAAAGATATAGCATTGCTTAGAACTGCACTATTACTTAAATAATAAACCATATTGCAATATAACTGCAATTACCAGCAAGCAAAAACATCCTGCAGTTTTGCAGACAATAATAGTACAAAAGTGTTACTTAACTATTTGGAAACAAGCATAATAAGTTCAGAACAAAGGGGTAAATTGCAACATAGTTTAGAAAGAACATAAACATAAGAAGAGGTCCCGTTGCTGGCTATGGGACTGGCAATTTAATACATTTATTTTGTTATTTCCCCAAAACATTGTGTAAAACCATATTTGGGGGAAAAGGAAACAAGTCAAAATAGAATCCACATACAGTTGAATAAGAAAAATCTAATGGTGTCAGCTAAAAAACAAATTGCGGGATTTAGATAACAGCTCATCTGATGATTATGACATGGGGATCCATCCAGTTCCAGTGTAAACACAGGGCCACACATGGAGGATTTCCCTTCACTGTTTTTTAGTTCCACCTCTGTCTTTGTGTGTACATATACAGATGTGTAACATGGCTCCTTCACCTGTGGAGCTAAATCCCACATTAGTTTTTTACACCGCAAAACACTCCTCTGTGTTTACTCTGCCTGCAAGATACAAAATCATTGACCCCACCCTCTTTCTAGAGCTCGTTGTATTTTTCCCCACAATGAGCCTTATTCCTAGTATGGAAATAATTGCCCTATCCTACTTAAACTCTAAAATGTAAATTCATTCATCACAATTATTTGCAATGTACGTACAAGTGGTGGTGGAAAGTGCTGTCAAGTCGCAACCAACTTATAGCAACCCCACAGGGTTTTCAACATAAGAGATGTTCAAAGACAGTCTGTCACTGCCTGCCTCTGTGTTGCAAACTTGTGACTCTGGACTTCCTGGGTGGTCTCCCATCCAAATACTAACTAGGCCCAACCCTGCTCAGTTTCTGAGATCTGTCAGAATCAAGCTAGTGTGGGCTATCTAAGTCAGGTCTACTTATACATAAATGCCAGAAGTATAAAACATTGTTAATAAACTAGAAATCACTCTTTCACTCTTAGTAAATTCATCTCTGCACATAAGAAACCACAAAATCTAGCCCAGTAATGTCATTCAAGCAGGGGCAAAAGTGTAACCTTTAATAAGGGAACTGCAGTAAAAACCATCTGTAATGGCATCAGATTTCCATATGCAGGAGAGGTGAGGCTTAGAAAGAAGTTACTTGTACAAAACTAAATTAGACCTGGCCTACATATGCAGCAGATTGAGGTCACAGAGTAGACAACACCACTTCAAGATACAAGTGGTGCATCTTATTTTTGAATAATTCTATACACACACAAACACACACACACACATTTGTAAATAAAATACTAGGAAGAAAGGTTCTAGCCCTGGCTGCTCCCTTCTGTCACAGTTTTCCTAAAAAACAGAAAGCTGTTTTAGTAGAGGATAAATGAAAATATGATCTGCAATTTGAAGTTCTGCAGTCCATTCTACCGCCTTAACTGCACACATACTGCTGCATATATAGACCCTAGTCAGTAGCAATTTGCTAGGTCCCCAAACAGAGCAGGCCATGTAATCCAGAAATCAGAGTGCCACAAGTAGAGACCAAGGGCATATACACCGGACGCATGTCCAAGATCTTTTTAACCACCCTCCCACATTCACAATCAGAGTGAAAAGAATTAACCCTTGAGACACTTATTTACTAAAATATGTATGTGTTCCCCCACCCCACTTCCTCTTGGCTCAAGGCACCTTTCTGACAGTCAGAGTTGTTAAAATACTGTAAAAAGTAATATTAATATTAATCTGTGACAGTGTTGATGAAACTATTTAAAATTAAAAGTACATATAAGATCTGACATGTGATTAGACCAAGACCAAAGCTGCATTCTGTCTCTATAGTAACCAGTCAGAAAACTTATAAATAGGGCACTTTTGTTACTATTAGGGCATTTTTATCGCACATTTTTCCAGTAAGGCTCAAGGAGGCTAACAAAAGATATTAAACTATATAACAGCAATTAACTACACAGACTTCCAGTAGATCCCAGGGAGGCTGCAGAAACTGTGAATAGGTACCCGGAGGCAGTTTGGGGATGGATGAGAGCTAACAAGATGAAACTTAATCCTGACAAAATGGAGATGCCACTGGGGGGAGGTTTGACCCAAGAGTCGGGCAACTCCTGTTCTGGAACGGGTTGCAGTTCCCCAAAGGAGTAGGTTTGAAGCCTGAGGATGCTGCGGGACACAAGTGTCCTGTTGGATAAACAGGTGGCAGTGGTGGCCAGGGACACCTTTCACCAACTTTGACTGGTGAGCCATCTCTGACTCTTCCTGGGTAGGAAAGATCTTGTCACTGTGGTGCATGGCCTGGTGTCACAGCCCTTCTCCACTCAAACAGAGTGCCTACTACCCTCTACAACTTCTCTTATTTAGGAAATGGGTTATACGTAGATCAGGACTTCACACTTGCCACCCTTCTTGTCTCTTTTAAAATCTGCAGAGAGTCATGACCATCTTATACCTCAGGTCCCCTTTCTCATTCCCAGAGACATCCACTGACAGGTTAGCCCAGCCCCCTTTAATAATCAATCCTCACTCACATAGTTGGGGCTCAAACACTATATCCCATCACTAGTTGCCACCATTTATTCATACCTTATAATATATGTGTGTAGACTGAGATATTAAATTGTGTGTATGTGCTTCTTTCCCTTAGACATGCAGCCCACACAGTTAATCAAACAAGAAAGCTTTTATTTATGACTAGTAGCAAAACTCGTTGTAGAAGCAATACAACGAGCTCTAGAAAGTAGCTTACAGGCCTCTCTCCGTGGCACGCATTTCCACTGGCCTCAGCCAGGGAGTGCTTCCCCCACTTGCTGAGCCAGTACCAGGGCCCGTGGAGCTCCTGGATCTCGGCCTCGCCCTCCTCCTTGGCTGCCTTCTTCTCCATGGTGCTGGGCCATGGAAAGTGCATAGAAGATCTGGCTTGCACTCTCTCCCGCTGGGAAGGGGGATGCACCCGCCTCGCCTTCTGATAGAAACTTGGCACCCACAGCCAGCAGCTCTCGTGCCCTTGAATGGGGGGGAAGACCCGTGGATTCCGAAGGCGGTGGCACACCACATGGCAGGGCGCAGGAGCGGAGCTGGTGCTGGGCGCCTGGTGGAAAGGGGCCGGTGCCCTCGAGCGACTCCTACTGGAGGGCAGTGGAGCAGCCAGGGGAGGTAGGCCTGAGCAAGGGACGGAGCATGGCGGTTCTGGGCTGGCCTCGGAGCTGGGGCACATGGGGAGCAATGCAGCCGCCGCCCCGCAAGGTAAGCCTCTCCCCAACGGGCCTGGCGGGGCACCTCTGCTGCCCTCCACCTGCCCACCGGCCCTTCCCTGGTTGTTGCCAGCACCAGCAGCAGCGCCTGTCTGTTCTGCGCTTGCCTTCTGAGCAGAGTAGGACTCAGGCTGGCACACTTAGCCCGCAGGTGGTGGGGGACCCCGGAGTGAGCACTGAGTGGCCTCCCCTCAAGCCAGAGGTCCTTCCTCCCCTGGCCCTGCCTGGGGCCCTGGACTATCTCCCAGGTGTTGATTGTGTTGTTCTGAGCTCTTTGAGGCGCTGGCAGCACCTTTCCTACGCTCGGGGCTGCACTTCTGATTGGGCTGGATCTCCCTGGGGTGGGAGGGCTGAGAGAAGGAGGATTGGGTATGAGGGGGCTCTCGCCGCTCCACTGTGGTCCCAGTTTTCTGCCCTTTTGCTCTGCTTTCCCCCTTTCTCCCAGTCGGCCTCCTTAGCCTCCATTGTACAGAATGCTGCAGCCGGAATGTTGACTGGAGGGGGTCACTGGGACCATACCACTCCATTCTTTTACACTGACTCTCAATTTGGTGCCACACCCAATTCAAGGAACTGGTATTGACCTGTAAAGCCCTATGCAGCATACTTTACGGACTGCCTTTTTCCATATGAAAAAGAGTAGACTTTTATACCCCACTTTTCTCCTCCTTAAGGAGTCTCAAAGAGGCTTACAAGCACATTCCCTTCTTCTCCCCTCAACAGACACCTTGTGAGTTAGAGAACTGTGACTGGCCCAAGGTCATCCATCAGGCTTTATGTGGAAGACTGGGGAATCAAACCTGGTTTTCCAATTTAGAGTCCACCATTCTTAATGACTGCACCATGCTGAGCCTACCTGTCCACTCTGGTTATCTTCAGAAACCTTGCTTTGGGTGCCCTGGCCATCTGAGGCTAGAGAGGTGGCATCCTAAGAAAAGGCCTCTCGGTTGTGGCACCTAAACTTTGTAAACCCTCCCCAAGGAGACTGTCATTGTCTTCTGCCAGCAGATGAAGACTTTTGTTTGTTTGTTTCACTTGGCATACCCCCAATAAAACTCTTATTGGCCATCCCTCCTGGTTGTGTTTGTTTGCATGTTTTATCGAACTATTAAACACACACACACACATTTTAAATGTTATTTTTTATATTTAAATGTTTTAATGCCTGATGTTTGCTGTCTTGGGGACCCTATCTGGGTCAAAAGGGCGGTATATAAATGTTCTAAATGAATGAATAAATAAAATTCTGACTATAAAACGCAATCTCAATCCTTTTGCCGCAGTAATAGAAATCCTATGGATTTTGATATAATTTCAACAATTCTCAACAGAATGCCCTCCAAAATAACAGGTCCATCAACAAGCTAACGGGAAGGAGGTTTAACATACAGCCTCCAGAAGGTGATTCAAAAACAATGACACAGCAATGGAAAAAAGCCCAATTACTAACAAGCCAGGTAGATCACTTGCAAAGAAGGGAAAGCCAATAGAGATTTGGGGGGCTAATGATGATGACTGCCTGTCAGGTACTTAGAATATACTGCCTCTAAATGTGAAGCCATCTGCAGGATATCTTTCCTACTTTGCTTCAGATCTCCTACTTTGCTCCAGATTAGACTACTGTAACTCGCTCTACGCAGGACTACCCTTGAGACTGACCCAGAAACTCTAACTAGTCCAGAACACGGCAGCACATGTCCTTACAAGCATTCCATCTAGAGCCCACATACAACCGGTGCTCCGCCAGCTGTACTGGCTCCAGATCAGATTCAAGGTTTTGGTTTTAACCTTCAAAGCCCTACATGGTCTGGGACCAACATATCTTCAGAACTGTCTCTTCTGGTACACCCCCCAGAGAACATTCCACTCTATGAATAATAATCCTCTGGTATTAGCCTAGCCTCAACCCAGGCCACAGCCTTCTCGTCTCTGGCCCCGGTCTGATGGAATGCCCTTCCAGATGAGATCCAGGCCCTGCAAAATCTGGTCCAGTTCTGCAAGGCCTGTAAAATAGAAATGTTTCATCAGGTATATGGCCGCATCAGCCATATACCTGATGAAAACCCAGTAACTTTTAGAAAGACACTTTTTCTTTTGCTTCATTTATACCCCACCTTTCTCCCTAATGGGGACACAGAGCTGTTTACATTGTTCTCTCCTTCATGTTATCCTCACAACAACCCCGTGAGATAAGTTAGGTCAAAAGAGTGTGACCAGTCCAAGATTGCCCGGCAAAGTTTTTATGACAGAGCGGGGATTCAGACTAGGATTTCCCAGATCGTAGTCTGGCACTCTAACCTTTGCACAACACTGCCTGACAGAAACCACTGAATATATAAACGGCTTTTCAAACAATAACAGAGGCGATTATCAGCAATATATTTAATGGAAAATCTCACACAATTGCTCATTTAAAAGAATCATACTTACCAATCTGCAACTGGCTTAGCAATGGCTTCAAAAATTTCATCTTGTTTTGCTTCCTGATCAAAAACTTTCTGAAATCTTCAAATTATAAACAATTAGTCATCCAGAATCTTAAAACACTACTTGATTCATATTTTTAAAAAATATGTTTGTAACTAAGTCAATGTTTACATCACTAGACTTACATAACCCAGCACAATGTTTTCCCTGTAGTCTTTACCACACTATGCTGTTGTGCTATTGTATCCACAGACTGTAAACACTGTTGCTTTCACAAAATCTGTACAATAAAATCCTCTCATAAAAATAATACTGCTTAGAAAAAGAAAACTGTATTTTACTACTGTCAAGGGGATCAGTGCATCCAAATGGCCCCACACAGAAACTTGTATAAGCAACCCTAGGATTAGAGAGTGCATCAACATTAGTTATTTTCACTTACTTCTCTTAAGAAAGTTATTGTAGAAGAGGAGCAAACATTTCATAACCAGTTGTGCCCTACTTCCATTACCTAATACAAATGAATAGCTAAATTTTAGCACTTTAAAGAGGTTTTACACTTCCATCAGACCCTGGTAAGAAAACAATGCTCTCTATAAAACTAGCCTGATACCCATACTTCGCTACGGTATTTAAATTCTGTAAATCCAGTTATAATACTGATTATGTGAAGTTTGAAATGTAATATTTGTTGTTGGAATTCTAGTGGAGAAGATCGTAGCTTAAAAAACAAAGTGAGACATACGTCCTGGTTTTTTTCTCTACTGAAGGACCTCTCTGTAGACCACATTGGTGGTTCTGCCCTCAGGTGCTAGGATCACCAGGCTGCTTGGTGAGCTCACTCTGGAAGCAGTAGTCTGTTAAGTCAATTCCTGCCACCTTCAGTGTCTGGCCTTGGGATTTGTTAATGGTCATAGCAAAGCAGACCTTGAGGGGGAACTGCAGCCTCTTGAACTTTGCCACTTTCCTAAGTTACCTTCTCCTTGTAGCACTGGTGTACCTGGCTCAACATTTGCCAGGAGCTTTCTTGGGGGCAGTGAGAGATGAGAGGTGAGAGGGGGAGTTGGTCTGAGGGAGTGGTGATGTGGTGGACATTTCTTCAGGTTCATGAGGGAGGCATGCATCACAATGGCTCCTAGAAAGGTCCTTTACAATCTCCTCATGAACATTCATAAATTCAATTGCAATGCTGGCTGTTGTGAGAAATGTCTGTTGAGGAGTCTTGAATCACTGATTTCTGTAACTGTCCTCAACTGTCTGCAGTCTCTTCTAACTGTGTTTTTAACCTTAAAACATTGAGATCCACAACTGAGCAATCAGAAGGAGGTGGGTGCAATCAGGCAGGTTTTACCTTAGAACTCTGAGCTACACAGTTGACCAGGGGGGGGGGGAGGCAGCACCCTGCCAGACAAATGGAAAACAACACATTTTGCCCCTTTTTTGCCCCTTTTTTACCCCCTTAGGGGTCATGTTTCTCAGAAATCTCTTCATAGTAGGGGTTGACATCATGGTAGGAATGCACTCCCCTTACTTTGGGTTTCTTGGTGCAGGGGTTTGGTCTGGGCATTGAATATTTGTGGGAGGAGGGGTGCAGGGCATACTTTTTTTTACAAAAATCTTTCTCATTTATGTTACATTTAAGAAGGGTACATAACTAGGTATTCAAAACAACATCTGAGCAATCAAATATTAAGCAAGTTCATATGAACCAATTTTCTAAAAACTACATTGTGAGAAGTTAAATAACCTAATACAGGAAACCACGTTTCTACAAATTTGGGGTACATTTCCATAGTGGGTGGGAATGTGGCTAAAGCCATTGGAAAGGCTGGGCCAGCAGCATCGCCAAGGTGATCCTGCTGGGGTGGCCTCCCTGATAGATTAAAGTACCCTGGACCTGCTCCTACACCAGACAAACACCTGCTTGTCTGGTCTAAGGGGGGGGGATTGTGCTTAAAGGCATCAAGGAGACTGGGCCAGCAGCAATGCTTAGGCAATCCTGCTGAGCAACCTTCCATGACGGCTTTAAGGACTCCACACCCCTTCCAACCCCTGAGAGATGGTTGTCTGTCAGGTGTAGGAGAGGTAGCGTGTCTGCAGGCATCAGGGAGGCTGGGCCAGCAGGACTGCTAAGGCAATGCTGCTTGGGCAGCCTCCCTGATGGCTTTCAACACTCTGCCCCTGCTCCTGAACCTGACAGACAACTGCCTGCCAGGTGAAGGAGGGGTGAGCAGGAATGCAGGAATGTGTCTAAAGCCACTGGGGAAGTTGGCCCAGCAGCACTGCTAAGGTGTTTCTGCTCAGGTGGCCTCCCTGATGGATTAAAGTACCCTGGCCCTGCTCCTACACCTGACAGACACTCGTCTGTCTGGTGTTGGGGGGAGTGTGTTCAAAGGCATCAGGGAGGCTGAGCCAGCAGCTGCCCTAAGGCAATCTTGCTGAGCAAGCCTCCCCGACAGCTGTAAGCATCCCACCCCCTCTCCTACACCTGACAGGCAGCTGCCTGTCCAGTGTAAGAGGGGAGGGGTATTGTAAGCGTTGTAGAGGCTAGCGCTAGACGCTAAGGCGTTACTGCCGAGGCAGGCTCCATGATGGCTTTAAGCACCCTGCACCCACTGCTGCAACTAACAGACAGCCACCCATCAGGTGTAGGAGGTGGGGGGGAGCATGATTGAAGGCATCGGGGAGGCTGGGCCAGCAACACTGCTGCACCTCACAGGTAGTTGGCCATTCCTGATTTTCTCAACTGTCATGAGCTCTCTGCAATCTCCTGTAACTTTTTTTTAACCTCAGAACACTGAGCTCTGCAGCTGACCAGTCAGAGAGTGGGGGGTGCAAGGAGGCAGCAGCCTGGCAACCACATAGGAAGCAATGGGGGGAGCACATGTGACCCCTTTAGACCCCCCCGAGGGTCAATTTTCTAAAAATCCCTTCTTAGTGAGCATCTACGTCATTGTAGGAGTGCTCTCCCTGAATTTCATGTTTCTAGGTCCAGGGGTTTGGCCTGGGTGTTGATTTTACGGTGCTGGAACTTTCTTTTATATAGATAGATGTGAAAATGCATGCTCCCTATTGAAATGGTTCCATATAAGAGAAAATTTATAATTTGGGTCTTTTGAGAGATTTTTATAATTTAAGACAGGGGTCTCCAACCTCTTTGAACCTGTGGGCGCATTTGGAACTCTGACATGGCATGGTGGCTTCAGCAACAAAATGGCTGCCACAAAATGGCTGTCATGAGAGGCTCAGCCAGCCACAAAATGATTACCACAGCTTAACTTCAGTAACACAGTGCAGATCCTTGCGCTGTGGTAGCACCTGCTGTCAAGCAATATTTTAACTATCTGCACAGCCAATCAAATCTCCAATAGTCAATTAGAAGCCTTGCTGGGCAAAAGTCCTAGTGGCCCTGCTAACTTCCAAAAAATACTTCACAGCTGCCTGAAAAGATATTGGTGGGTTTCATGGCGACCATGAGCACCATGTTGGGGACCCCTGATTTAAGAGTTTGAAGTAGAAGTTTCACCAGTTCAGAACTTTTGAGCTAATTATACGTTGTGCCCAAAACTCTATGAAGTTTGAGCTCATTTAATTTGTTTCAAATAAACAAACAGTACTAATTACTTCAGTCCTGACACCAACAAACCCAAACCTTTCCTTCTGAAACCTACCTGGTTTTAGTGGTAGAGATGAAAAGGGCTGTCACTGTGGCCATAATTAAGTCCTGGAACATGATCATGGGCACCAAAACTGCTAGGATACGTGATTTCCCAGGGCTTCTTACTAAGGACCCCAGAAGACATGAGACAGCTAATTCCAAGGGATCTTGGCACTCAAGAGTTCTGCTCCTGTAGGGCTGTATGGACAACAGCATCTCTTTTTGGCTCGTACTAGCTAAGTTTTGGTGAAAGGGCAGGGAGCAGCAGAACGCTTGTTAGAGGGCAAAGAGGTTTGGGCTTCTCCAGACCTCATCACACCCTCAAGAGCTCCCCTCCCACTTGTTAATATCTTCAGTACAGAAACCAGGGGAGTGGGGAAGCTGGTAACATATACAACAGAAATCACCAAGTTCTGTCATTTAAATGATATAAAATCTCTAAAATAAACTAAACACAAAGAAACCCTGTAGAATATTAACTTACTTGAACTTGTAGCTTTCTCGTTTATTATTGACAAATCCATCTGCCAAATCACGGGGCACAATAATCTCCAAACTGAACACTGATGTCTCATCTTCACCAACTGAATATATCTGTAAAACATATATGTGGCCTTTGTAAATTACTTTTATATTGATGAAATTGTATCAGTATAAAGCAATGCTCCCGCTAAGCTGTGGAGTCTTGTGAGCAAAATTCTACTTTGTGACCTACAGGCATTAAAGTTGTGAGCAAGCAATTTGGCTACTGCATAAATTAGTTTACTCTGGAGCCATCGTTCCTGAGTCAAGACAAAAATGTGTGAGACGGAGGCTTAAAAACTGTGAGCCAGCTCACACTAACTCAACTTAGAGGGAACACTAGTATAAAGTACTATCCATACACATAAAACTGTTAGAGTCTAAGGACTAACATCTAATATAGTATGATTTTGTTCATGGGCTATCCCTAAAGAAAACTGTAATGCCAGGAAAGGGTTATATATTTGTTATTTAGTAAGGCATACACAGGTACAGGAGATACTCTTTGTAAAAGATACATGTGATCTCTCTAAATTACCTTTATATTGATGAAATTATATCAAAATAATTGCTTTTCTCACATACTACTGCACAAACTGTCCATACACATAAAACTGTTAGAATCTAAGGACTAACATTAAAGAGTATGATTTTGTTCATAGGCTATACCTTTCAATAAAAAAAACTATCATATCAAGAAAGGGTTACATCTGTGTTAGTAAGGCACACACAGATATAGGAGAGAGGGGGCCAGTGACTCATATGACTTTGGCTGGAATCCAGGTGGGGCCACTGGAGAAGTTCCGGGGGTAGACGGAGTCGCCTAGAAAGAACCCCCGGGGTGCTGCTTGATACTTGAGGGCCGCATGATGCTCCGCCGCACGGTCGGGTGCATCCGGTCTAGGCATGTGGTGAGGCGTTGCTCCATGAGGAGTTCCCCTGGGCTGCGGTCGGTGCAGGTGCATGGGGAATGGGGTCCCCCGCTGGCCAAAGAGGAAGGTCGCGAGCCAGTGGTCCCAGTCTCCCTGATCGATCCGCAGCAGCGCATCCTTGGTGGTCCTCACCATCCGCTCTGCCTGACCGTTGGTGGTGGGGTGGAAGGGCACAGACCTTACGTGCCTGATGAGGTGAAGGCCGTCCTGTTGGAACTCACCTGAGGTGAAGGCTGTCCTGTTGTCCAACACCACGGTGTCAGGGATTCCGTGGATACAAAAGATTCTCCGGAGGCAACAGTTTGCTGCTTGGGACGAACTGGAAGGGACTGGGACTACCTCTAGCCATTTTGTGTAGGAGTGGACTCCCACTGCCTGGGTGGTGCCCGGGGCAGTTCTGGACGGGTCTCTTGGCAAGCCTGTCAGCATTTGACGCAGTCCTCTATCTCGCTGTCCATGCCGGGCCACCATACGTAGCTGCGGGCCAGTGCCTTTATCCATACAATGCCTGGATGTGTTTCGTGAAGCGCCGCTAAGACTTGCGGCCACAACAGAGGTGACACCACGACCCGGCTTCCCCACAGCAGGCACCCCTTGTGTGCTGACATTTCGTCCTGTCCAGAGGAGAACGCCGCAAATTCAGGGCCCGTGTGGCTGGCAGGCCATCCCCTCCCCACCCAGTCCAGAACAAGGGAGAGGACACAGTTCCGTGCGGTGCTGCTGGAGACGTCTGATACCTGGAGCGGTCGGTTGGGAAGGTCCTCCAGGAACAGGATCTGATGGGCAGGAGCTGGGTCCGGGTTGCAGGAGGGCAGCAGCAGGTGGCTGAGGGCATCAGTGTGTCCCATTGACTTCCCGGGGTGGTAGTGAAGACTGTACTGATACTCTGGGAAGCTCCCGGAGGTGATTCGCCCACGCGCGGCCAAGGGGGGGGGAATCCGCACAAGCGGAGACCCTAAGGAGCCTCAGTGAGAGGCTCCGATCCGGGGCGCTCAGGGGATGTGCCTCTTTCCCAGCCCGAAGGTCGGGAATCGAGGCTCGCCCCATGCCCCAATGGCCCTTGCCGCGGTAGTGCCCTGCACAGGGACTAGCAGAGCCGCCGGACGTCACCGAGTGATGAAGCGGGAAAGCGTTTGAACGGAAGATATTCGGCTAAAACTGTGAGTTGCCAGTCAGAAATGGGAAAAAGGAGTGAAGCGCATTCCCCCCCCCCCGTGAAAAAGCGCAGGGAAGGAGGGGGAAAGGCCCCCCCCGACTAAACAGAGACTGATTTAACAGAGAGAAGAGGGGGGAAGCACGAACTTTTAAAAAGTAAACAATAAAATAAAGATGTTGGGGCAGAAAAAGTTTCAGGAGAAGCCGCCAAAGAAGCTGGGAGGAACTTCCGGTGCTGGCTCTCGCCCCTTGGAGCCGGCTGTCACTCAACAGGAGAGCGAGCTTTTGCGCCCTCTGCTGGAGCAAATGCAAAAAATAAATCAAACGTTGACAAGCATGAAAAGTGTCTCAGTAACCAGCAGATCCAGTTGAATGATACAGCTAAGAAAATGGAAGAAATCGCACAGAAATGTCTGGTCTCAGCAGAAGATACTCAAAAGGTCAAGAAGAAGGTGGATAAAATGGGAAAGCATCAAGAAATGCAAGATAAAAAGTTATTGATGCTTCAAATGGAAAAATCAAATTTGACTCTCCGATTTCAAGGCATAAAAGAATTGGAAAAAGAAGACCTCCGAAGTATTTTAGCGGAAGCTTTGGCACCACTCACCGGCTGGGAAGCGGATAAAATAAGCGAGGAAATGGATCTGGTCTACAGAGCCTATTCCAATTTTACAAAGATGAATAATTTGCCGGCAGAAGTGGTGGTCAAGTTTACAAAGCAGAGAATTCGGGATCAAATATTGAGAGCGTCTTCGTCAACGCCTATGAAGATTGGAGAGCAGACGGTCAGAATTTTGAAAGATGTTCCATTTGAAATTCGAATGAAGAGGAAGGCATATAAAGGACTGACCTTATTCTTGCAAAATCACCAAATTAGTTATCGCTGGTTGATTCCAGAAGGACTTATCTTCAAGTTTAAAGATAAAAGGGAGAAGATTGACTCCATTTTCAAAGCTCAAGACTTTTTGAAGAGACACACCAGCTCAGAGGAGGCAGCACTTGCCAGATGGGAAGAATTGGACAGTGAACGAGACAGCGGCTCGGAGAGGGAGGACAAAACTCCGAAAGATTAAGGAGCGGAAAAAGGTCCATCTTACAACCTGAGAGACATAAAAGGAAGGCAGCCCAGAACATGAAGACTGGTTCGGAAAGCGAATGAAAAGACATTACTAACAATAAACCAAAGGGGCACTACTAATACATTAACATTTATATTTGTTTTCCACAGATCAAGATGAAAGACGATTGACAACTCGCAGAAGAAGCCAAAAGAAGATTTGTTTAATACTAACAAAAGATTAACATACTAATAAGAGCATCACTCAACCTTTTCTTAGTCCCGCTATATACCTTCCCCTTTTCTGATATTAAAAGCAAAAAACTCTCTCCTTTTCAGGAGAGTCAATTAAAAAAAAAAAAAAAGACTGTACTGATAGCCTGCCAGGAAGATGGACTAGCGCAGCACCCGAGGAGACAGCATCTGTGGCGTTTGGTTGTCTGGAATCAGCATGCCAAACAGGGGTTTATGATCTGTCATGATGATGAGGGGTCGCCCGTAGAGGTAATTGTGGAATTTTTGCACGCCAGCCACGATTGCCAGAGCCTCCTTGTCGATCTGCACGTAGTTGAGCTCGGCTGAGGACAAGGTGCGGGAGTAATAGGATATGGGAACCTCTCAGCTGTCGGGTAGCTGGTGACTGAGGATGGCTCCAACTCCGTACGGTGACGCGTCACAGGCCAGGACAACTGGGAGTGCTTCATCGAAGTGCGCGAGTACCGTGTTCAAGGTGAGCAGCTCTTTGACGAAACAGAACGTGGTGGCTTGCTTCTGGCCCAAGACCCAGGGGGCCCGTTTGTCAAGCAGCCGGTGCAGTGGCTCCACGATGGCTGCCTTGCAATGTTCCTTCTAAGCTGTGGAGTCCTGTGAGCAAAAATTCTACCTTTCGAGCTCCTGGCATTAAAGTTGTGAGCAGCCAATTTGGCTACTGCCTACATTAGTTTGCTCTGGAGCCATCTTTCCTGAGC
>NW_015175372.1:940792-965821 GCF_001447785.1 Gekko japonicus
TATGTGGGTGTCGGGGCGTTGACGATGGCATGGACCTTGTCGGCAGCGGGATGGATGCCGTGCGAGTTGACGGAGAAGCCCAGGAACTCGACCCGGGAGACCCCCAGGAGACACTTTTCCCTCTTTACTTTGAGGCCAGCATCATGGAACCTTTGCAGGACAGCGTGGAGATGGGTGGCGAAGTCCTCATCTGTGGGGGCAGTGATGAGAACATCATAAAAAAATAGCTGGACCCCAGGAATTCCTTTAAGGAGAGAGTCCATTAGATTTTGGAACATTCCCGGGGTGACACTGATCCCGAACTACAGCCGCCGCACTCGGAACACGCCCATGTGCATTACAATCGTCTGTGCCTCAGTGGTTGCATCGTCAACTGGGAGCTGTCAGTAGGCCTGCGCTGAGTCCAGCTTTCAAAGACCTTGGCCCCCGCTAGGGAGGCCAGGATGTGGTTGACTACGGGGACCGGGTAGGCGTGGTCCTGTAGCACCTTGTTTATACTACACTTATAGTCCACGCAGATGCGGACGTCCCCGTTGGGCTTGACCGGGGTCACAATAGGGGTCTCCCATGCAGCATGCGGAACTGGCTCCAATACCCCCTGGGCCACCAACCGATCCAGATCTCCATCTATTTTGGGCTTCAGGGCAAGGGGAACACATCTGGCCTTTAGTCTAATGGGCCGCACCTCCGGGTTGAGTTGCAGGGAGACCGGAGGCCCGGTGTAGCAACCAAGCATCCCGTCAAATACTACCGGGAACTTGTCACACACCGTTTGGAAGTCCTTGGAGGCCATGTGGTGCACCCCCATTACTTCAAAACCTAAAGGCGCGAACCATGATAACCCCAGTAAACTCGTGTGCCGCCCTTCGACCACTAGCAAGTCCAACAGTCCCTCGAAGCTGCGGTATTTAACACAGAACTTACCCCAGCCCTTGATGAAAGTCTCTGAGGGTGAAGCCGGTGGGCTTAAGGTGCCTCCCCCCGGTGGGCAGAGCCTCCAGAGAGTCCCGTCCCAAATAATGGAGATGGAGGACCCCGTGTCCAGTTCCATCTCGCAAGGCGCCCCTTCTATAAACACAGTCACTTTTATCTTATGGGGGATGTCCTGGGGCAAGTTCAATACCTCATTCTGGCGGATGGCCAAGGTGTGTACTTCTGCGGACTCTTGGGTGTGTCATGGTGCGTCTTCGGAGGCTCTTGGCGCAGCAGGCAAGTGCAATGTGGCCGGTCTTACTACAGTTGCCTGTGTGCGTACTGTGCTACAAAAAATGTTTAAGTATTTAAAGTGACAGTGTAATAATACAGAGTGCGAATATACACACAATCAACATCAATTGGGGGGAGTGCGAATATACACACAATCAAGCAAATTGATGAGATGTTAATGACATTCCGGAGATCGTCGTTAACATCTCATCAATTTGCTTATTTTTGTACTTACCTTGTGAAATGTTGATTGTGTATATATTTGCACTCTGTATTATTACACTGTCATTTTAAATACTTAAACTATTTTTGTAGCGCAGTACGCACACAGGTTTCCATTTTTTTATTGTTTCTTGGACTTACTTTAATACTGTTACCATCATCTATACACAGCTTACTACAGTTGTGGCAGGTCGTGTCGCGGAAATGGCAGGAGCGACATTTGTGGTTGTCTCCGCAGCTGGCGCAGGGAGGTGGCGTGGTTATTTCTGCTGGAAGCGTGGGGGCTGTGGGTGGATGCTGGTCACGGCGAGTCAGGCAGCAGACCTGATGGGCTTCCTCTTCATCGGATGCGTCCGAAGCTGAGGGGATGGAGGCTTGGTGTGCGCTGGAGTGTTGGCGACCCTTCTGGGCCTTCTCAAAGGCGGTGGCCTCACGTAGCATGGTCACTAGGGTCAGCTCCACGTGTCTGATGAGCTTGCGGCGAAGCTTAGGTTCTCGGATCCCCATGATGAACTGGTCGAGCAGGGTCTCATCCAGGTTCGAGAACCCGTAGTGGAGGGCCAACCGGCGAAGGTCAGCAACAAAGTCAGTGGCTGCTTTGTTGGGCTTCTGTTGGCATGAATAGAAGTCCACGCAACGTGCCATCTTGGTGGGTTGCAGCGCGAAGTGGTTGGTGAGCGCCTTTAGGAGGTCTTCATACGAAGATGCCTCCAAAGTGATGGGCGCAACGAGGCCCTGGACTAGCCGTAGTGTGGAGATTTCACAGGCGCTGAGCAGGAGAGCCCTCTTCTTGTCTGCGTCAGTGATGCCCTGGAACACGATGAAGAACTTCAGCCGCTCCACCCAGGTTTCCCAAAGCTCTGGGGGAGCAGGGTTGAACTCCGACAGATGTCCTGGAGTGGCAGCCATGGTAGCGATGATCCCGGTAGTGATGCGGTGTGCGAGGCTCAGAAGCTCGGGGTGCAAAGCGGTTCTGGAGGGCGCTGGGCTGACTCAACAGGATCCCACCTTCGTTGCCAGTGCAATATACTGGGTTCCGACGTGTTGAATGAGTAGCTCATAGTTTATTAGTGGTTTCAGCGCAAAGTAAAAGACAACTCTAGCAGGGCCAGAGCCCTGCTTATAAGTCTGTAAAACGGCACACCCATCACACACACCCACTCCCAGCAATAGGCTATTTACAGAGGCACTCCTGGGTGACAGGTCCATCCCAGGATCCTAGCAATCCATTGTTTTGTGTCCCCAAGCTGGGGCTGACGAGATTAGGCTCAGTACACAACAGGTTCTCAAAGCAAGATACGCTCGGGGTGACTTGCCATTGCCTGCCTCAGAATAGCAATATTGGACTTCGTTGTGGGTCTCCCAGTCAAATACTAACCAGGGCCAATCCTGCTTAGCTTCTGAGATCTGACACGATCAGGCTAACCCGGGCCATCCCACGGCTTGATTGAAAAGAGAGACTAATTTGCTAAATTTCTGCATGTCACCATAATAAAATTTGGCAACCCAAAAAACCCCCACAATTTGCTATTCCTTTGGTAAAACCTTTCACATTCTCTACATGGCCACTCTAGAGAACAATGCCACAGATACGGAACACGTCCCTTTTCCTTTTCAAAAAATCTGACTTAAATCTTACAGTACAATTCCTGTCACGGAGATTCAACTTCACCTGTTTTACAATCCATTGTCCCGGTGATAGTTCGATATGATTAACATGAAAGTTCACTGTGCAGTGAAAGCTCATCCTTTTAGAATGGGGACGATGGAGTGACTACCCAGAAATGAGCTCTTTCAAGATAACTTGATTAATAATCACATAAATAGCATGGTCGTTAGCATCTGCCTTTCCAAGTGCAGCTGACACACCTACTTTCCAAGCAGTCACCTCTACAACCGCCTTGTAGGCGAGTCATATTTCCCATACCACACGATTAGGCTGGCTGCCCTACAAAGCAGTTTCCCTGAATCACCTTGCCTAGGTGTATGCAAACACACTACAGTGTTCCCTCTAAACTGAGTTAAGTGTGCGCTAGCTCACAGATTTTTAGCCTCCAGCTCACAGATTTTTGTCTCAGCTCAGGAAGGATGGCTCCAGAGCAAGCTAATTTATGCAGTAGCCAAATCCCTCGCTCACAACTTTAATGCCAGCAGCTCACAAAGTAGAATCTTTGCTCACAAGACTCCACAGCTTAGAGGGAACATTGCACACGACCACCTCAAGCTCCCTGCTATCAGTATTCTTTCCCCTCAATAACCCACAGAGACCTCCAGATCTGGACTTTTGTTGTCCTCTCCCTTTCTCCCACCTACTCGCCCCTTGCCCTGGTCTGTCGTTTTCCGCACCTACCCCCGCCGGCTGCCTCCTGCCCAGAGGTTTCACCCGGGCATAGATCTGGATCGTTTGCTTCACCATTTTTGCGAATTAAACTTTCTGCCGGTTGGAGACGAGCGAGGGGGCGCTAGGCCGATCCTAGCAACAGTTACCAAGGAACGCTACCCAGCATGCCTTGCGCCCCAGCTTCGGGGTTTGGGAAGCCTGTTGTGAGCTGCGCATGCGGGAGGTAGGGGGGGTTTAGGTAAATGGAAACGAAAGAGGTTTTGTTTTGTTTGTTTTTTTGTCGTGAGGCTTTTCATATTTTTAAGTGGTTCTGGAGGCTCCAGTGACCAATCGGGGAATTTATTTTTCCGTTATCTTTCATCGTTAAAAGAAATCGATGGAGGTTTGCTTTCCCCCCTGTCTTCCAGCCGACTTAGATTCCTTCCCTCTAACACTTTCTCCTGCCTCTGAGAAAGGGCTGAATGTGAGCAAAGTATTCCAGCCAGTGTTCCCTCTAAGCTGAGTCAGTGTGAGCTAGCTCAGTTTTTTAGCCTCCGGCTCACACATTTTGTCTTAGCTCAGGAAGGATGGCTCCAGAGCAAACTAATTTATGCAGTAGCCAAGTCGCTCGCTCACAACTCTAATGCCAGGAGCTCACCAAGTAGAATTTTTGCTCACAGGACTCCGCAGCTTAGAGGGAGCATTGATTCCAGCTGCTCCGTTTTGAAATGAAGTTGCAGGCTTCGTGGGTCATGAAGCAATGTGTGTGAAATGTGTGGGTTTTAAATAATACATTTGCAATTCAGGATTGTTGGTGTTTTTAATTTGAACTATTGTACCCATGCCAGACAAACGAAATTATTTTCCTCCCAAGCCACTGACATGATAGGAGAAGAGGGAATAGATCATCACAAAGAGCAAATCTATGTTACAACATATGGCAGGCAGAAAAGCGATGTTCAGATAAACTACAATGATCTACTTAAGCTCTCTGATCGTGTTTAGCATTCTTGCTAACAATCTGACAAAGCAGCTGCTTGTATATAGTACTTAGGCTTTTTTGGAATCCCATAGGGAGGTGTGATTCTAGAATCGATAATTGCAACTAAGTGTCATGTAGTTTGTAAAGATCTAAACAATCTCGTTTAAACGCAAGTGAATGTGTTTATAGCCGTGTTTTAAAAATTAGTGTACAATCCACACAGCTCTGCTTTATATTACTACCCTTATCAAAATTCTTTTAACTTGCTGTTGTACTAGAGCTAAGGACTTCTAAATTTGCCATAGGCAAAACAAAGGCAACTAACAGTGCCATCCTAAATAGCATTATACCATTCTAAATCTATTGAAGTCAATGGGCTTAAAATGGTATAACTCTATTAGAACTGTACTGTAAATGTTGGGATGTCATTCCTAATCATTCCTAACTAATAACAGAGAATGTCAAAAATGGTCTTGTGACACCATAAAGGTGCCAAAGTGTTTTTGTTGTAAAAATTCCTTTGCAATTTGTACTTATCGATGCCAGGCATGCAAAATAAAACTTAGTAACTTTGCTTTTAATTTCATCTATTTATGGATAAAATCTAGGCTTTGCAAAAAAATTGGGGGGGGGGACTTTACACCCTTCCCCAGTGTTTTCACCTTTTCTGTGTTATGTTGGCTATCTAAAATCTTGTTCTTTTCTTTACCTTTCAATAGGAACACTCACCTTATAAGGAATTACTCATTTCTCATTGATTACTCTGAGTCTATCCTAGTAACATACGGTAACTAGAATTTAAAATTAACCAGATAATTACATAACTAGAATTTAAAATTAACCAGATAAAATTAACAATACATTATTGTTATTTATTTATTGCCATCAAGCCACAGCTGACATATGGCAACCTGTTGCGGTGTTCAAGGCAAGAGATGTTTAGTGGTGTGCCATAGCCTACCTCAGTGTCACAATCCTGGTATTCCTTTGTGGTGTCCCTTCCAAATATTGACCAGAGCTGACACTGCTTCGCTTCTGAGATTAAGCTAGCCTGAGCTCTCCAGGTCAGGGGACTTTATAGCCTGCCTGATAGCCACCCTTCAACAAAAAACAAAAGCCATGTGGTATATTATTATTATGGAGCTGCGGTGGCTCAAGTGGTTAAGATGCTGAACTGCAGGCTGTGGAAGGGCAGCAGTTCGAGACCCGAGTGTGCCGCATGACGGAGTGAGCTTCTGTCTCTAGTTCCAGCTCCTGCCAACCTAGCAGTTCGAAAGCAAGAAATTGCAAGTAGATACATAGGTACCACTTCAGTGGGAAGGTAACAGCATTCCGTGCGCCTTGGTGTTTTGTCATGCCGGCCACATGACCACGGAAACGTCTTCGGACAGCGCTGGCTCTTCGGCTTTGAAACGGAGATGAGCACCACAACCCTAGAGTCAGATTTGACTGGCTTTCGAGCAAGGGAACCTTTACCTATATTATTATTATATGGTTTTTGTTTTAGTTATTTAGTACATTTCCTGCCCTTCCTCCAAGGAACTCAGCGTGGTGTACATTGTCCTCCCCTCCTCCATATTATCCTCATGACAGCCCTGTAAGATAGGTTAAGCCAAGAGAGAATGACTGGTCCGAATTCACTCAGCAGGCTTCATGACACCCTGGGGATTTGAACCAGGGTCTTCTGGATCCTAGTATGACACTCTAGTCACTACAGCATGCTGGCTTCTATGGGAGCTTGGGATTTGGCTTTGGGCTGAATGTGGCTACTTGCAACCTCAATCTACCTACATGATACATAAGCTGTTGTCACAACTGGATCAAGATGGTTAGCCATGTTAGTCTGTCTGTAGCAGTAGAAAAGAGCAAGAGTCCAGTAGCACCTTAAAGACTAACAACATTTGTGACAGGATAGGAGCTTTTGTGAGTCACTGCTCACTTCTTCAGATACCACTGCTCACTTCTTCAGGGGTAGTCTTTAAGGTGCTACTGGACTCTTGCTCTTTTCTACTGTCACAACTAGGATTGCCAGTTTTACTTAACAGTCCATCTTTTGTGTCTTTAGCAACAGTTAGGTGTGCAAACCTCATCAGACATAAGTATAGGCTGTTCTAGTGAGTTGGCAACTCTAGTTATAGTACCAAAAGTTTGGGCTGGTTCTCATTTATCATGCCATTTGTTGCTTCTAGAAAATAAAATAAAAAAGCAAGTCCTACCGTTTTGAAAGAAAATAATTTATTTCTCTTTTGTCTCATGATGCCATAAGCATAATCTTTTTCTGAAGTAAAAAGTCCTGCATGCTTAAATCTTTCGTCATAATGTAAATGCTCCAATATCTTGACTGTTCTTAGTTGCCCTTTTATGTATTTTCTCCACCTCAGTGATACCATTGTTGAGATAAGAGACTAGAATAGCACACAGTATTCTGAATGTGGTCACACCACAGATTTATATTACTTTGTATAATACTCCTGGTAACATTCATAAGTCTCCATATGTCATATATTACACCATTATTCTTCTCCAATGACTATAAAACTACTTAATGAAGACTGGCTTGAAGGCTTACTGTCTTTGTGTCCAATTCCCATTCCTACTCAACTTGCCTTTTCCTGGGCTTCTTGCCATATTTCTTTCTCCCTATCCTGTTGATGTTATTTGGAGTCATAACTCTGACCCTTCTACAGTTCATAAAGGAATCAAATAAACCGTTGTGTTCATTTGTTGCTAATGGGCAATCAACACAAGCATGATCTAGCAAGAGGCAAAGGAATAAACACATTTAAGACAGTAAAAAAATTCCCAAGGGAATAATTTAGAGGCTTGTCAAACAAATTCTTTCTACAGAAAAGAATGGCTATTTCCCAAAGATGCATTGTATATTCTGGCATGGTAATCTTATTATATAACAGGGTTTTTTAATATATAATTTAGTAACTTGCATCTACAGCTATGAAAGAGCTATGAAGAAGATAATAAAATCAAGTTTACCCCTATGAGATAAAGAAATTGGATGGATTTTCTGTTACCATCAGTGGATCCTAATTTTGCTACGCCTACTTATCCTGGTAATATTGCAAACTTCTGTCAACACTCAACAGTCAAAAAGCTGGTAATAACAAACCCACTGTATGAGAATAGCCAAGACACACACGCACACACACACCTGAAGCCAGGTTTCTTTATGTGTTCTGCCCTTGTTAACATAACTTTGTGGAGCAGAAAGACCCTATCATTGAAGGGGGAGGGGAATCTAAATGGTATGAAGGTTTGGTAGGATATACTTGGATCAGTTAATGCATTTTTCTTGGTTGGCAAATGCTTAGTAGCAGCAGAAAACAATCCTTCAGTGCTTCAACACAATGTGTTAATATTTTTTCCTAATGGCATCTTAACTCACATGGTATTGTTTCAGTAGATGGGGTAACCTTACGTTCACCAGAGGATGACTGCCAAAATCAATGTTTTCCCATCAGAAAATTAATTCATTAAGAATGGGATATTGAACAGAGAGCTGTGTTTTAAGCTGTGTCCTGTTTTCCACAGGCAGGGCCAGTCAGGTCTGCTCAAGCAATAGTGTCCTCAGGCTCAGGTAGCAAGGCTTGAGTGTGAACAGAAGGTGTAAACAAGGAGCTGGACCACAAACACAGGCTTATGCCTAGTGGACTGGCTGATCTAGCAGTGTCCTCTCCCAGCCCAAGGCTTAAGTAGGCTGAGAGGACAGCAGCTCCACCTGCTCTGTAAGCAGTACCTGGGACTCATCTTGTCAGGCTTAACTGAGGGCAGAATCCTGCAACGGATTACATCCATCATGATCTGGCCCGGGAGGTAGAGTACGGACTGCCAGCTGGCCGTATGTCTTCGCTGGGCTATCTTGACACAAGCCCTCCGTCTCCACTACTCCAACAGGGTAGAGGCAGATTCTGGTGGGCTTGTGGACCGAGTCCTGGACTGGCACTTAGTTGTCCCAGGATCTGGGTGATGTTCTGCCAGAAGATCTCCCACTGCAGGTTCCTCGGGGGCAAGTTCTGGAGCAGATGGGCCTTGCAGAAGTCTTCTGGAGTTTCTTGCTCCTCAGAGGCTTCAGAGTTGGAGTCCGGAGCCTGAGTCATAATAAAATGTATGGGGGGGGAGTTTCTTCTCCCCCCCCCCATGTCATAGGTGATGAATTGCTGGACTATAGAATGTGCCATTTAAAGGCAATTGAGTTGTGTGTTTCATAACCTACAACGTTTTTTCAAAATAAAAATTCGGATGCTCCTGTGCATGAGTGTGTGGGGCTATGGATGGGGTTTGGACTGAACACAGTGCACACTAAAATGTACCATGCCACAAATAGGAGGAATTGAAGCTGCATATATGCGGATGTATCTAAGTTGCAGAAGCAGCTAAGCAAGTCATATATTGCTATATACCATTTAAAGGATGTTGTTTCATTTTATAGATAAAGAGCACTGAGACACAGTCTTAGTTAACTTGTTCAACATCAGCTTCTACATCCATGATGCAGAATTCTGAATCATGAATAAGAAACAACATTAAAGTACCACTGCACCTATGTAGAGCACTTTCTCCGCACCACTGAACAACTTCAGTTACTCCTCCCTTGACATCCTTAGAATGAAGAAGGATTGACAGAATGATGACACACCTCCAATAGAGAATAAAAGCCTACCCCATCTTTCTTTAAAAATTAACCACTGACCCCATCAGCTAACTGCAACCAAGGAACACATCCATTCTGCTTCCCTCTAAGACTAACCTACCTCTTGGGGGGGGGGGGGGGTCCCCACCACCCCTTTACACTTTTTCATATCCCCTCCTATTCTCTCCCCGACTCTGACTTATTTTATGTCACAGTTTCACTAGGAGTTCAATAGTAGGGCTGAGTCCCATTAATTGGGAAGAAAATTACCTCTGTGAGATCGCACAGAGCACCTTTACATTATTTATTTATTTATCAAATTTATATCCTGCTATCACTAAATAACTGTATCCTATCCTCCTGCCTTCCCACATTCTTGAAATTCAGGAGCAAGTTCCTTTGAGCACAAGTTGAAGCAGGGTTTTCAGACTAAACGGATGGGTCTGTAATCACTTTCTGTTGTGGGGGGGGGGGGACACCATTGCTTTCCTCCTTTCTCTTTCCCCATAGTTAGTTCCCAAGATATCTTTTAAGAACTTAGCAACACTGCAGAAGAAAGTATATTTCACTTTTTAAAGTATTTTTGATGCTGTAACATCTCATCAGATCTTAGAAGCTAAGCAGGGTCATTTGGATGATGGGAGACCTCCAAGGAATACCAAGGTTGTTATGCCACGGCAGGCAATGGCAAATCACCTCTGAACAACTTTTGCCTTGAAAACCCTACAGAGTTGCCATGAGTCAGCTGTGACTTGACAGCAAAAAAAATCACTAAAAGGTGTTTGTGTGTGGCTAAATAAAGCCTTTTTCTCCATCTCCCATCAAGCTGAGTTCTCATTGGGCTAAGAGAAGGAACTAACCAATAAAATCATATAATTTGCACTTAACACCATGGCTTCAGGCAATACAGTTAAATGGTAGTTCATTTGTCTCAGGGAGAACTTACGTAGTTATGGGATCCAATCAACCCAATAGCAGTTTTTAGGCCTTGTAAAGCTTGCATCAAGAATGCAAAGCCATATAGAGCTCAGGGAGAGTGGTAAATCATGATCACATACAAAAGTTCCCCACGTGTGCCTGTTGCTTTAAAACAGAGGTTACCCTGGTGAAATGGGAGAGTTGGGCAGGACAGCACCATCCACAAGAAGGAAAGGAGTCTTCTCCAAAATGTCAGGAAACAAGTAAGACAAAGGACATCTTTAAAGAATACCTAAGCTAGCTTCATGCTGGTTCTAGAGTTCTATGACGCTCAAGTGAAAAGCTGGTCTAATTGTGTAAAATGATGTAGGTGAAAAGAGACTTACCCTACCATGAGTTATTAAGAGAATTACAAAACAACCTACCAGAAAACTAGCTGATCTATCCAATATGCTTCAGTGACTCATAAGTAATTGTGCATCACAAAAAGGCATGTTCAGTCACAAATGTGTCTTAATTGAAAGAGAAAATGAATGTTATACCCCCCCAAAAAAATCTATATTTTAATAACCATTGGCCAAATCTGAGGATACTTAACTCCAGAGATCTGCCCATATGAATGGAGAAGACAGTTATTTCTACAAACCTGAGAAATCCCCCAGATTTGCAGAAAAATCGTAAATCTTAAAAATGGGGAGGAGGGTTTTTTTAAAAAATCCAAAATGATAAAAAAGGGCTCCTGTAGGTGGGGGGGGGGCTCAGTGGCTGTTGCTAGGCAACCACAATGGACTTGGTTTCTGTCAGTAAAAGGCACAATACAAGAACTCAGGCACTCAATGAAATGAATGAGCAGTAGGCTTAGAACAGATAAAAGGAAGTACTTCTTCACCTGAAGAGTCATTAACATATGGAATTCACTGCTGCAGGAAGTGTTGGCAGCTAGAAGCATAGACAGCTTCAAGAGGTGATTGGATAAACATA
The DNA here is from genome assembly GCF_001447785.1 of Gekko japonicus. Classification (NCBI taxonomy): domain Eukaryota; kingdom Metazoa; phylum Chordata; class Lepidosauria; order Squamata; family Gekkonidae; genus Gekko; species Gekko japonicus. The sequence goes on from NW_015175372.1 coordinate 952,067, forward strand.
TTGAACAGAGGTCCATCGGTATAGACAGAACACTGTGTCTGGGACAGTGATACTCTGTATTCTTGGTGCTTGGGGGGCAACAGTGGGAGGGCTTCTGGAGTTCTGACCCCATTGGTGGACCTCCTGATAGCACTTGGGTTGGGTTTTAGCCACTGTGTGACACAGAGTGTTAGATTAGATGGGCCACTGGCCTGATCCAACATGCCTTCTCTTATGTTCTTATGTCTGGCCAAGCCCAGTGGTGGCACCAGGCCCAGCTGAGCCCACATAAGGTCAGGCAGGGCAGACAGCAGTGCCCAGCCTGGCCAAGCCCTTTGTGAAGCATGGTGAGGCATACAGCAGTTTCCGGTTAAGCCCAAGGTAAGCCCTGTGCAAGCCAAGGCAGACAGCAGCACCTAGCTTGAGCGACTCCTGCACAAGGTGAGGCAAGGCAGATGGCAGCACCCAGCCCAGTCAAGTTCCACACAAGGCAAAGGAGAGATGGAAGCGGAGAACACTGAGGATAAGGGGTTGTTGAGGGAGGGAAAGTGAAAATAGTGTGGCAGAGGTGAGACAAGGAAATGAGGCACCCCACACAAGTCCTTGTAAATTCCCAACTATGACGGAGCCTTCCCTGGCAACAGGCACAACACAACTGGGCCATCGTTTTCCTGAGCAGAAGATACCAGGGGTAGGGTAGAGTGGAAACCTAAGGATGGAGAGAAGTGTTGGTTGGTGGATGGGAAGGAGAGGAGGCAGGAAAGGCTATGGGGACTTTCAAGGAAAGAGGAAATAGTTGGGAAAGGGAAATTCACCCCACAAGTACTTGTGGGTTCCTGCTTGTTAATTACTACCATCAAAGAATGTTTGTAAACTATAAAGGTCACTCAGGCTGCAGTCACATGAGCAGTTTGCGCCAATATTGTTGTGGTACGTTTGTGGATTTAAAAAGCATGATCAGACAGCAGCATCTGTCTTCCATGCCCCAGTCGTTTGCCACCCTGTTCTGCCCTGCTTTGGAAGCAGAGTAATCATGCATCAGGGAAAGTCTGGTGTTTACAGATACCAGCTTTCACCCTGCATTTCTGGATGTCTGAACTCCCCTGGTGTGAGCTCAACCTGGTTGGAAAGCCTGATTGCTCTGTTCTGTTTTTGTTCTTCTTTTTTTTAGTCAGTGATGGTCACATAACCACATCTTGGTGCACACCAACAAGCTTTCAGCTGTCCACTGAGGTGAGAAGGGGGGGAGGGCAGGCTGAGAAGCCTTTTTTCATGCCGGTTCTTCTGTCTACAGCTTTGCAGAACACAGGGTGGGGAAGGGGTTAATTGAAAATATGAGTTTTTTTTAGAGGGGGAGGCAGCCTTCTCCAGTTGTCAAAACAGAGTGGTGTTTCAAATAAGTGGTTATGCGCATATGCAAAAGACATTTTTTTAAAAAATAGAAGACACCCAATTATCTTTTTTTTTAAAGCCCCCGGAGGGGATTTTTAATTTTTTTTATAATACTACACAAACTACAAAGAAAAAAGGGGTGGGACTACACTAGGGAGAAAGGAAAGTAACCCACACTATACTAAAAACCCAAGAGTAGGAGATCCTGTTAAACTACAGTTAGTATTTAAAAAGCTGTTAGTAAACAATATACTTTGTGAGATCGTCTTTCTAAGCTTATATGTTAGTTTATTACTTGTTATGAGAAGATCCCCAGAGCATCTCCTCCAGCTCGCTTCATAAAGGCAATTTTTCAGAGTCCTTCTGCCTTTACATCTATGCTAATTCTCTCTAAAATCTTAATGGCTTCTTAGATGTTCACTCGAAATTCTGCAGCCCAGTCTTCCTCTGCCTCCGAAGGGATAAACCGACGATCTTCAGCCTCTTTTTCTTTGGTCTCATCCTCGGGGCCCAGTGGCATCTCAAAGGCTTCTTCATCTTGGGGGCAAATTCAAACTCTTTTCTATTATCTGGGTTTAAGATGACACTTTCTGAAGACACCTGCAGGAAAGGAATTAAGTCCTTATAATTTTCTGTTTCTCTCATGCTTTTCCTCCTTGTCTCTTTGAGATCGCTGTTAGTTTTAGTGTCCATCTCTTTTGCTTTGACAGCCCTCTGTTCCATTTTTTCTGCTATTATTGCCAGCTGCAGCTGCCAGGACACGAGTTGTTGATTTATCTTGGCAAGCTGGTGGTTAATACCAACAAGTTGCTCCAGAATTGGCTTGGTGTCTTCCGCTATGAGTTCCATAATATTCACTTCCCTTCTTCTCGGAGTTGTTTTCGCTGACTTTTTAAAAGTGTCCACCATTTTAACACTTTATTTTCAATATAAAATCGTTTTCTTCCCGGCTCTGAAAATTGCTTATACGCTGTTTAATCGCTTAGATGCTCACGGATATCTCCCACAACAGGTTTATACTCTTGTAGAGTCCTTCCAAAGTATCCGTTTACAGTCATCTCTCTCTCTCCCTCCCTCCTCCGCTTATGTAAATGAGTCAGACAGGCATCCCTCTCTTAGCACGATTCCGCTCACTCAAGAGGTTTCGGGGGGGGGGTTCTTGCTTCAAAGTATCCATTTACAATTGTCTCTTTCTCTCTCTGTCTCTCCCCCCCCCTCCTTCACTTTGTAAATGCATCAGAGAGGCGTCCCTTTCAGCACGATCCCAATCGCTCAAGAGGTTTCGGAGAGGGGGGATTTACGCTTCTATTTATGATTCGCTCATTTTAACTCACAGTTCATTGTTGGTCTTTATCTTGACCACGCTCGTAATCGTTCCTTTGCCAGATCTCCTGCGCTTGACTGGGTTGGCACAGCTTGTGCCTCGCTAAGTGGATGCAGACAGCGGGGGGGGACCGTCAGGGCAGAGGGCAGCCTCAATTTCCCTGCAGATAGCAGGAAAAGAGACTCACCCTCAAAAGCCCTATGGCCTGGGGGGCCTCCCTGACCCCCCGTGGAGGTGCTGATCCAACGGCACCTCTCCCCTCTGCAGCTGTGCGGTAAGCCTTCCCGGAGCAGCGGGAAAGGCTTCCGCCATTGTTGTGCCGTAGACCCCGCCTCGAAGCCACCCAATTATCCACTCCATGGTTGTCCTGCAGCAGTAACTTGAACGATCGGCTACGGGGTGAGCGCACAGTGAGGCTGTTTCAGGGTATGTTGTCAGGTCACCCCTTTCCGCAATGATTTAAACAGCCACAAATAGAGGCACCACCAAATCGTGCCAAGCCTCCAGTGTGACCACAACCCCAGACCACTGGTCCATCCCGCTTATCGTTGGCTGCTCTGACTGCCAGTTCTCCAGCATCTTACACAAAGGTCTTTCCTAACACCTGTTACCTGAATTCCTCTTAATTAGAGGTGCTTGGGATTTAACCTAGTATTCTCTGAAAGCAAAATAAGTGCTCTCCCAACTGAACATGGTCTTTCCCAGTATTCTAACTGCATCATATAACATTTAAAAGGTTCAAGGTTATAGATTTGTTTTTTCTGAAGTTGGAGCATTGTTTCATATAGCCTAGACCTACTGGTTATCATAAGGCCTTAGGCAATGTTGCTTCTCAGCTTTACTACTAAAATCCTTTTACAGAAGATACGAAGGTTTGGGCTTGGGGCTTTATACATGTAAACCTACCTCAGTGCTAGACACTCAGACAATGACAGTGCTATTCTCAGGGACAGTGTTGTTAGTTGTTTAGGAGGAAAGCAGAAATCTGCTAAAATTCTTGTTCAGTTTATGTTTCTGCCAATTTCTTTAATATCTTTTAGAAGCTATTGTTTCTTTCAAAATATATGCACCATAGGAATTGCCTGTGAGAGTACTGAACAGGAAGTAGTAGCATACAAGTGGCAGGCATCCTTGAGGTCCCATTTTAGTTCCAATACTTATTTTGGTTAGACAACTTTTCAGGGTGGAATTGTTTTTTTACTCTGTGTGTGTGTGTGTGTGTAATATTTAAAAAAATGAACTGTACCATGTGTATCCCACATCCTCTCCACTTTTGTTGAAAAGGAGGCAGGAAGAAAGGGCTCATTCTTCCATGTATGGTGGTGACAAGGAAATCAGTTACCAAGAATATCCTCACACATAATCTACAATTTAACTTCAGTCCCTTCCCACATGGTTGTTGCCTGGGCTGTCCAGGCCCCCATGCATCTCCAGGTCTTGGCAAAGTGTACCCTTCTCTTCCCTGTGCTTAGTCCCTGGAGACTGCCATGGAGGAAAGAGAGTGGAATATTTGGAAAAGGAATCACAATAAAAGAGTTGAGAGTGAGCCTTCCTCTACGATATCTGAAATTAAACACAATGTAAGCAAACCTACTGTTATTCCCACTCACATTTTGCTGCTGTTAAAAAGTAACTGCCATTACAGTGGCGTTCTGGCTAGAGTCATGTTCCTCCTGTACTTCCTCCTCCCACATGCAAATTATCTTTAAATCTTGCCACCTCTTCCTTTCCAACAACTCCAAGACTGATTCTTTCCTCTATCCACTTAACTGCTGCAACTTTTCCCATGGGCTTGTTTTGACTTTTGCCTAGACTGCTGTGAATTCTTAATGCTGTGTAGCCTGCTGATTTTCTCCAGGTGATTCAAATCATCTGCCTAATGTATCATTTTACTTCCAGTACTTTGATCGTGGTCATCCCTCTCCTTACATTCTTTCACTGGCTTTTGGTCACACTCCATATTCACTTCAAGCTTTCAATCTTCACTTTGTGCCTTTTTCACCTACTACATAGCAGGAAATCTATGTTGATACTCTTGATAGGGAGCTGCAGCCAACCCCATCTTTCTGACAGCTGTGGTATATTAACAAGGATACTTGTATAGATATATATTTTTAAAGTCCCATTTGACTGGGGAATTTTATTATTTTCAGAAAGAAAGAGGAAAAAACTACAAGAAACATAAAACAACAACAACACGATAACAACACATACGTAACAACAAGTCAAACAGTTATAACTACGATAGTGGAGCTCTATTAATTTCAAATTAACAATTCAAGTATAATTGTATCTTAACATGTTTTACACACCTGTACTGGTTTTACCATCAATAACTTTCATATTCAAATCATTTTCAGGATCTTTATGCATTTTGTTCAATCCATCTGTAAAATCTCGCCCAAGTTTCTTCAAATAGTTCATTATTTTTCCCTTGTAGTTGTAAAGTTAATTTGTCCATTTCTGCTGCTTCAAACAGTTTCTTTAGAATTTCTTCTTTCATTGGTGTTTCTTCTCCTTTATAATATTTTGCATAAAGTATTCTAGCTGCTGTCACAATATGTACGATCAAATATATCTGGTTTTGTAAAATCCTGTGGAATAACATTTATTAAAAACAATTCTGGTTTAAATTGAATATTTGTCTCTAGCATTTTCTGTACTATTTCATGTATCCAGACCCAATATCTTTTAGTTACCTTACATGACCACCACATATGAAAATAAGAACCAATATTATTTTTACATTTCCAACATAAATTTGACATATTAGGATATCATTTGGCTAAATTCTCAGGAGTCATGTGCCATCTATAAAACATTTTATATATATTCTCTTTGTAAGAAACAGCTTTCGTAAATTTTATATTTAGTTTCCACACTCTGGACCATTCTTGCAGCTGAATATTGTGGCCTAAGTTTTGAGCCCACTTAACCATTGATTTTTTTACAATTTCATCCTGCATTTCCATACCTAACAACAGAGTATAAATTCGTTTTATGTATTTCCCTTCTATTCCAAACAAAATTTTATCAAGTTCCAGAAGTGAATCATGGAAACCAGTTATTTGATCTTTACTGAATCTAGAATTTATTTTTGCTTTTTCCCACCAGTTTAAACAGATACCTCTTCTTCTAAGTTCATCTTGATTATATATTTGATTTTGTTTATTTAACAACTTCTCATACCTCCACATCAGGTCCTTTGTAAATATCATAGGAGGTGTAAATGCTTCTAAAGGAGAGACCCATTTAGGTATTTTAGTATAATATGCATTTTGTATCTCTTCCCAGGATTTCAGTAGGGCAGCTCTTAGTACATATTGATTAAAATATTTATGGGTCGTACTTTTCTTATACCAAACAAAAGTATGCCATCCTAATTGTAAATCATGTCCTTCGAGTCTCAGTAATCTCGGGTTTTCTAATGTGATCCATTCTTTCATCCAAGTTATAGAAGATGCCTTATAATATAATTTCCAATCTGGATGCAAAGCATCATCTTTCTTCTGCATCTTGTAAAACTTTCAGCTTGATTCTTGGCCTTTTCCCTTGCCAAATAAATTGTCCCACCAGCTTATCTAATTCTATAAAATACTGTTGGTTTCTCAGAATTGGTATTGTTTGAAATAAAAAGATTAATATTGGTAATATATTCATCTTAATTGTTGCTATCCTTCTCATAAAGGATATTTGCAATTGTTTCCAGGTTTGTAGGTCTTTTTTAATCTTTTCCATAAGTTTTGTGTAGTTCTCCTTAAACAAGGAGGTACATCTATTCGTCAAATGTATCCCCAAGTATTTTACAGACTTCCACACTTCAGTCTTTGAAATATCTTGAATTATTTGGATCTGTTTTTTAGTACAATTTTTGGTTAGGATTTTAGTGTTCTTAAAATTTAATCCTGCATGTTGACCATATTCTTGTATTATATTGAGAACTGGTTCAATTGTTTCTTGTGGATCCTCCAATATGAAAACCAAGTCATCTGCAAATGCTTGTAGTTTATACTCTTCTCCTTTACGTTTAAGTCCTTTAATGGATTCATGCCTTCTTACCATATCACAAAGTGTCTCTAAGGCAAAAATGAATAATAAAAATGATAAAGGACAGCCTTGCCTTGTTCCTTTCTAGATTGTTATATTTTGTGAAAAATCTCCATTTACAATTATTTTGGCTGACTGGCTAGTATATATTGTTTTTACCTTTGTATAAAAATCTTCTCCACATTTCCATGTCAATAACTGTTGTAACATAAAAGGCCAAGCAAGATTGTCGGTCTTCTCTCCATCTAAGAACATCAGTGCCATTTGTTTCTCAGGATGGGCTTCAAAATATTCCAGTATATTCAGTATTGTTCTTACATTATTTCTCAATTGTTTTTTTGGTAAAAATCCTGATTGGTCTTGGTGTATTATCTTAACCAACACTTTCTTCATTCTAGTAACTAATATAGATGCATATATCTTGTAATCCACATTAAGCAGTGAAATTGGTCTATAATTTCAAATATCCTTTTCATCTGTGTCTGGTTTATGTATCAATGTGATCAAAGCTTGATTCCAAGTCTCTGGTATTTTCCTTTCCTCAACAATCTTTTATATTGTCAGTTTTAATGGTAAAGCAATTTGATCTTCAAATATCTGATAAAATTCTGCAGGCAGTCCGTCTGAGCCTGGTATCTTCTTTTTCTTCTGAGTTTTAACTGCTTCGATCACTTCCATATAGGAGATTGGCTCATTTAATATTTTCCTCTGTTCTTCGGTAAATTTTTTATTCGTATGCTTTTTAAAGAAATCTCTTAAGTGATTTTGGTATAGATTTTTTTGTTGGTACAAATGTTGATAAAAGTTTTCAATGATCTCTTTCAAATCTTTATGGGCATTTTTTTTCTTCACCTCTTTCATTTTTTAAAATATTTATATATTTTTTCCGAATCTTTCCTTAATTTATAGGCAAGCCACCTTGTTGGTTTGCTTGCATTCTCAAAAAAGTTTTGCTTGGCATACATTATCTTTTTTGCAATCTCCTGTGTAAGTAGATAATTAAGTTGATGTTGTAATTTTTTAATCTTAATTCTTAAGTGCTCTTCTAAAGGTTTCGCCTTTAATTTTTGTTGTTCTTGACCAATTTGTTTTTCAATTTGCATGTAGTTTTGTTTCCTTTTTCTTCTTTCCATGAATCTTGCTTAATACACCAACCTCTTGCAAATGCCTTGAAGGCATTCCATACAATGTTCATATCCATATCAGGTTGGATATTAACTTTAAAGAATTCCTGAAATTCAGTTTTCAGGGTGTTTTTGTTTTTTTGTATTTTTAACAAAATCTGTGTTTCTTAGGAGCCATGTATTCATTGTCCATCTACTTCTTTTTGGGATGTCTTGCAAGGTCAAAAGCACAGGGTTATGATCAGCAAATGTTACAGGTAGAATTTCTACATCCATCATGTCATAAATCATATTTTTTGAAATCCAAACCATATCTAATCTTGACCAAGATTTATGTCTTGCTGAAAAAAAGGTATAATCTTGCTTATTTATATTTCTTATTCTCCATGCATCTGCCAAGTTTAGTTCTTCCACCGAACTTAAAAACACAATAGTATATAATATATACTTGTGTATTTTTGAAAAGGTACTTTTAAAGCGTTTCACTCTCTACTTGCTGGGATTTTGCAGGACAGAAGGGATGGACAAGGTTATAAGGGTGGCATGTAGGAAGTCAAATTTCCCCAACAGCATCTGTTCTTTTCACATTCCTGTATTTGCAGTACTATCAGTGACATCCTAATCAGAGTTACACCCTTCTAAGCCCATTGACTGCAATGGACTTGGAAAGGTGTAACTCTACTTGGCACAGTAAGTTTCTTGTACCCCATTCATGAAGCTGCTTTAAATAGTTCCTAAAGACCCAGTATTTTAGCAAAGCATTTAGCAAATTATGCTTATTTTTGCACTTTCATCCAGAGACATTAGATTCTTTTCTATTGTATGTTCAGTACTAATCTATGTTATTTGTGTCTCACTTCCTCAGTAGGTGAAGAGTTCTATACACAGCACATTGTTTGGTTCCCTTAGAGGAGAGAGCATTGGCGACATATGGTGTTTTTGTGGCACTTGCTTTATTTATAAATGTACAAGCAGAACACAGGTAGAGGTGCTCTCACAGGGCAGCAGATTCACTATCCCTCATCAAATCCTGAAGTAAAAGAGAGAGATCCTACACCCACAACTTACAGCCGTATCAGTTTGCTTCTCTCTTTGTCTAGTCCAGAACCTAAACCAATCTTTATTTTCACACAGACACACACCTGCCCCCTCTCTTCAGCTTAGAAGAGAGGTTACTTCATCCAAGCCCTGATGGATGCTTGGACACAATTTCATAACAATTAACGCCCATTGATGATATCTCTACAATTATTAAGAAATAATACCATTTTTTGTTATAGAACAGCCATGAGATAGAAACTTTGAGCATAAAATGACACCCTGATTGTTCCCCTGGCTCATCTTCCCAATGTATACTGTGATGTGATTCCCTCTGCAACAATATTGCCCATCTTTGTTTTGTACAGTGCCTAAATGGATATTTGGAAGTCATCTCATCAAAAAGTGACCTCTGTATCAGATCCCTGAATGCCTCCTACCATCTACCGCAAGCCTCCAGTTTAAATTTTCTGATACTTTGGCTTTAAGTCTATTTAATAGGTTTCCAAATGGGATCATGCACTGCAGGAATATGCAGCTTTGCCAGATAGACCAAGAAATTCAGTAGCAGAGGCCTCTTGCTTTAGGGAATAATTGATCAGCCAAGAGAGTTAAAAAGGCATTTTCTTCCCCACACCACAACTCCATCTGTGAAATTTCCTTCCAGAACTGGCCAGGTACATTATCCTTTCTGTTCTGCTTGCTTTGAATTGCCAGGTATTTGACTGTTGCTGGAGGCAGCATACCAGACAGAGATCTACTATGGTATGACTGTGATGTTTGATTGCAGGTTTTGTGGTTAATTTCCTTTTTAGGAAGCAATACTATAGTTAGTCATGTGTAGTCACAATAGGATACTCTAAAATTGTAAAACTCACCATTCAGCTTTCTTTCTCTCTTGCCAAATTCAAATTGCTCTTTTTAGTGCACTCAGTGCATACCCTTTAGACTCCAGACACCTAAAGGGTTAAATGCATCTTCAGAATTGTATCAGCTACTGTAAAAGAATGGGAGAGATTACATCAACTGGATACCAGCATATAGTAAAGTTCTTCCAGTGACAATTACCTACTGATCTTTTACTCTTTTTGAAGAACTACTGCAAGACAAACAGTTTGGTAACATTAATTTAGGCATAGTAAAAAGATTTCTTTAATTGTGAGCCAAAACCTGTTCGATGCTGGACAGCCTTATCTTATCTGTTCTTTACAAGGAGTTTCTCTTCCTCATGCAGTCTCAAGGACAGAATAAGCTCTAGCAGTTTTGTACGTGACTGATATTTTAGGACCTGGATTTTAACTTTTAATGCAATATCTTATTCATATAATTCTAACTATACTTATGTAAACTCAGTGTTGTTGTTCTGTATTACAGATTCCCCTGACAAAGCCTTTTGGTGAAGGTAAAAGGTAAAGGTTCCCTTGCTCGAAAGCCAGTCGAGTCCGACTCTAGGGTTGTGGTGCTCATCTCCGTTTCAAAGCCGAAGAGCCAGCGCTGTTCGAAGACGTTTCCGTGGTCATGTGGCCGGCATGACTAAACACCAAGGCGCATGGAACGCTGTTACCTTCCCACCAAAGTGGTACCTATTTATCTACTTGCAATTTCTTGCTTTTGAACTGCTAGGTTGGCAGGAGCTGGAACAAGAGACAGGAGCTCACTCCATCTTACGGCTCCCGGGTCTCGAACTGCTGAACTACCGACCTTCCACAGCCTGCAGTTCAGTGTCTTAACCACTTGAGCCACCGCAGCTCCTTTTTGGCGAAACAAGTAGGGAATTTTTTGAAAATTAATAGAGTAATAAAGTATATTTTACCTGATTTTGCACCATTAGCCTTGGCCAATTTTTTATCTCTTAATAACAAAACAGCCAGTTGAAAAAACTGGTTTAGATTAATATATCCAGCCACTTTATAAATCTGCAGGCCTATGTAGATATATGAGGCATTGATTGAGGAGCCCCACAGATCACAATTCCTCAGGTATTCAGTCTTCTTTTTAGCAGCGTGATAGCTGTGGATTCATTGGTCCTGATTCCTGACTGCTAAAATACTGATATTCCTAATCATGGATAGCTCCTGTAAAATGGCACCTTAAATTACAATGTCTGGCAAAATAATGTAAAAACAAGGAAATAACATCTGCAAGCAAACCATGTATAATAGTTGGCCATGCAGTGTTATGCATTGATTCCTTGTGATTTGCCACATCCCCACCCCCCTCTCTTGGGGACTGGAACAGCATGCCTTCTTACTAATTAATCTGAGAGAATTATGCATGCGTCATTCTGGACATTTTTCTCATTTCCAGCACTAAACAGTACTCTTTATTGTTGTGTACTTATACTGATTATGTGTGGTGAGCTAGTTCAAAAGAGAACATAACTCATTGCTACCTACATGTGTACAGAAACTCTCCTGAACATAATCCTTTATAGGAAACCAATTTATGCCCCCACTGGAATATCATTAGGCAACATACTGGACCTAGCCTTTGGTTTCATACAAGAGATTTTGAAACAATGATCCATGACTGGTCACCAAAACTATTGTAGATGTTTATACTCTGTGTTCTTCCCAATGGGGGCCCAAAGCAGCTTCTAGTGTCATTTCCCCCCTCCTCTGTTTTATCCTTACAAAACCCTGTGAGATAGGTTAGCTGGGAGACACTGACTGGCCCCTGATTAGCATCAAGCTTTATGATGGCGTTGGGATCTGAACCTTGGTATTTCAGATCCTAGTTGGACACGCTAACCACTACATTGTACAGGGATGACAAACTGAGGAAAACAGTAGATGTCAGATAGTATTCAATCATATGGTAGAATGACAGAATCTTGAACGAAACCTTTTTCAAAGAATCTATAACATAAACCTATTTTTTTCTGTCAGCTGCTGCTCTGAAGGAAGAAAGTTCATTTCTTGACAACATTTTGTTGTTCAGTCACACAGTCAAGTCCAACTCTTCGCAACCCCATGGACCACATCACACCAGGGCCTCCTGTCCTCTGCTGTCCCCTGAAGTGTGCTCAACCTCATGTTCATTGCATCGATAACACTGTCTAACCATCTCATCCTTTGTCATCCCCTTCAATCTTTCCCAGCATCAGGGTCTTCTCCAGTGAGTGCTCCCTTCTCATTTGGTGTTCAAAGTATCTACGCTTCAGCTTCAGTATCTGTCCTTCTAGGGAACAGTCAGGGTTGATTTCCTTTAGGATTGACTGATTTGATCTCCTTGCAGTCCAAGGAACTCTCAAGAGTCTTCTCCAGTACCATAATTCAAAAGCATCTATTCTTTGGTGCTCAGCCTTCCTTATAGTCCAACTCTTGCAACCATACATTACTACTGGGAATACCATTGCTTTGACTATATGGACTTTTGTTGGCAGGGTGATGTCTCTACTTTTTATTATGCTGTCTAGGTTTGCCATCGCTTTCCCCCCAAGGAGCAGGCATCTTTTAATTTCATGGCTGCAGTCATCATCTGCTGTGATCTTGGATCCCAGGAATGTGAAGTCACTGCTTCCATGACTTCCCCTTCTATTTGCCAAGGAGTGATTGGTCCATATGCCATGATCTTAGTTTTTTTGATGTCGCGTTTCAAGCCGCCTTTTGCGCTCTCCTCTTTCACTCTGAGCAAGAGGCTCTTGAGGTCCTCTTTTTTTCCTGCCCCCCCCGGAGGAGATTTTTTTATTGCATTTTTTTAATAGACTACAAATTACAACGAAAAATTAGGAATGGGTAACTACATCTAGGGAGAAAGGAAAGAAAACCACTAATAACTAAAACCCCAAGAATAGGAGATCATAACAACAACTATAAATGTTAATCTTAAATTGCTAGTATTACTTTGAACATAGTCGGTTATGCTAAATTATTTATCTTTTTATCCATTAATTTAATTGTTTAAAAGAACCCCAAGAGCATCCAATAATAAAAACAAAAATTTAAGGCACAATTCAGAGTCCTTCAGCCTTCATTTTGTTTTATCTTTTTTAATCCTTAAATAATATTCTCGCTTAGGGGCTGCTGCCCCTTTTTCGGAGACAGAGTCCTCATCGGAAGTAGTGGAGTCCATTTCATCATTAGCGGCCTTGGCTATCTCTCCCAGCTGCAATCTCAGGAACTCACGTGCTTTAAGGACAGAGTCAATCTTTTCTTTTTTATCGTGTAGTTTGAAAATGACTCCTTCTGGAATTAACCATCTGTAGGCAATGCTGTTTGTTTGTAGAAAAAGGATTAAGTTTTTATATTTCTTTCTCTTTTGCCTTATTTCAAATGGGATGTCTTTTATAATCGTGATGATGTTGTCCCCGATTTTCAAGGGTGTTCCTGTAGTTGCTTTCAGGATTGAATCCCTCACATGACTCTTCGAGAATCTGACCACTAACTCTCCAGGCAGATTATTCTTCATGATATACACAGAATAGGACCTGTAGACCACATCCATTTCGTTTGCAAGATATTCTGCTTTCAAATCTGTAACTGGGGTAATGCTTCACTCAAGAGTTGCTTTAGATTCTCGTCTTTTAATTCTGGGACCCCTTGAAACCAGAGGACCAAATTTGCTTTCTCCATTTGCAGTTGAGATTCTTCTGAAGCTTGCTTCTTTTCCAGCTTTTGCACCTTTTTCTTAACTTTTTTTAGTGTTGGCGTCCATTTCCTTCACCTTCTCAGCTGTTTGTTCCATCATTTTTAAAGTTTCAGTCAGTTGAAGCTGCTGAGTTATAAGGTTCTGATTTAAATCTAATCTGGGAGAACCGGGTTTGATTCCCCACTCCTCCACTTGCACCTGCTGATGTGACCTTGGGTCAGTCACAAGCTCTGGCACAGCTGTTCCTGAAAGAGCAGTTTT